>NC_052333.1:39484386-39784386 GCF_016432855.1 Salvelinus namaycush
ACGAACTTATTGTGGGAAGCTTGTGGAAGACTACCCAAAATGTTTGACCCAAGTTAAACAATTTTAAGACATTGCTACCAAATACTAATTGAGTGTATGTAAAATTCTGACCCACTGGGAATGTGATGAAAGAAATAAAAGCTGAAATAAATCATTCTGTCTACTATTATTCTGACATTTCACATTCTTAAAATAGTGGTGATCCTAACTGACCTAAGACGGGGAATTTTTACTAGGATTAAATGTCAGAAATTGTGGGAAACTGAGTTTAAATGTATTTGGCTAAGGAGTATGTAAACTTCCGACTTCAGCTGCATGTATGTACCATATGTCTGCTCTCTCCCTGCTATGTGTTAGTCCCAGCAGCAGATTGAGGAGGAGAGGCAGAGGGTGAATGATGCCATGCTCTGCCTGGAGGAGGAGCTAGAGAGCTGCAGGGACCAGGGAGGCCAGTGGAGGAAGCAGCTGGAAACTACCACAGAGGAGCTTCACAGCACCAAGCAGGAGTGAGTGCCTCAATATATAATTATTTCATTGGCTGTAGTATATCAATGGTGCGTCATACACATGTCTCTACACCTGTGAAGTTGTCTTCATATTAGCTTTAAACTAGTAGTCTTTGTCAGGTCAGTTTTATATTGTCTTGCCCTATGATCTGAAATACCAGAGATATTGTGGCACCTTATCAGTGGCAGCTCCTTACCTGGTATTCTAAGGCAGTGTTTACCAACCCTGGTCCTCAAATACCCCCAACATTACACAGTTTCGTTGTAGCCCTTGACAAACACACCTCATTGAACTCATTGAGAACTTCATGATTAGTTGAGAAGTTGAATCACGTGTGCTTGTCCAGAGTTACAGTACACATGTGTAATGTTGGGGGTACTTGAGGACCAGGGTTGGGAAACACTGTTCTAAGGCAAACTTACACATATGATTGCTAAAGAGTACTGATTTTGGGGGGGCCTGCCCTGCCCTCCCTAATTGACTACCGACCTCTAGCACTCATGTCTGTAGCCATGAAGTGCTTTGAAAGGCTGGTCATGGGTCACATCAACACCATTATCCCAGAAACCCTAGACCCACTCCAATTTGCATACCATCCCAACAGAGCCCCAGATGATACAATCTCTATTGCACTCCACACTGCTCTTTCACACCTGGACAAAAGGAACACCTATGTGAGAATGCTGTTCATTGACTACAGCTCAGCGGTCAACACCATAGTGCCCTCAAAGCTCATCACTAATCTATGGACCCTGGGACTAAACACCTCCCTCTGCAACTGGATCCTGGACTTCCTGAAAGGCCGCCCCCAGGTGGTAAGGATACGTAACAACACATCCGCCACGCAGATCCTTATCATGGGGGTTCCTCGGGTGCGTGCTCAGTCCCCTCCTGTACTCCCTGTTCACTCATGACTGCGCGGCCAGGCACGACTCCAACACCATCATTAAGTTTGCCGATGACACAACAGTGGTAGGTTTGATCACCAACAACGATGAGACAGCATATAAGGAGGAGGTCAGAGACCTGGCCGTGTGGTGCCAGGACAACAACCTCTCGCTCAACGTGATCAATACAAAGGAGATTATTGTGGACTACAGGAAAAAGAGGACCGAGCACGTCCCCATTCTCATCAACGGAGAGGTTGAGAGTGGAGCAGGTTGAGAGCTTCAAGTTCAAGAGCTTCAAGTTCATTGGTGTCCACATCACCAACAAGCTATCATGGTCCAAACACACCAAGACAGTCGTGAAGGGGGCACAACAAAACCTATTCCCCCTCAGGAGACTGAAAAGATTTGGCATGGGTCATCAGATCCTCAAAAGGTTCTACAGCTGCACCATCGAGAGCATCCTGACGGGTTGCATCACTGCCTGGTATGGCAACTGCTCGGCCTCCGACCGCAAGGCACTACAGAGGGTAGTGCGTACGGCCCAGTACATCACTGGGGCCAAGCTGCCTGCCATCCAGGACCTCTATACCAGGCGGTGTCAGAGGAAGGCCCTAAGAATTGTCAGACTCCAGCCACCCTAGTCATAGACTTTTCTCTCCGCTACCGCACTGCAAGTGGTACCAGAGGGCAAGTCTAGGTCCAAGAGGCTTCTAAACAGCTTCTACCCCCAAGCCATAAGACTACTGAACATCTAATCAAATGGCTACCCAGACTACTTCCATATTGCCCCCCCCCCCCCCCCCCCCCCTCTTTCGTAACTCTACCCACATGTATATATTACCTCGACAAACCGGTGCCCCCGTACATTGACTCTGTACCAGTACCCCCTGTATATAGCCTCGCTATTGTTATTCTACTGCTGCGCTTTAATTATTTGTATATTTCTTATATATTTTTTTTCTTAAGTGCATTGCTGGTTAAGGCCTTGTAAGTAAGCATTTCACTAAGGTGAATAACTGTTGTATTCGGTGCATGTGACAAATAGAATTGGATTTGATAGTATCTTTTCAGCTAGCGCTAGTCTGCTGTACCTGCTCCAAAACACCTGTAATGTTCATCCTATAGCTTTGTTCTCCGTCTTCTAAGTAGTGAGCCCATATGTTTCAGCACCTTTTGTTTCCAGGACTGATCAAAACAAATTTCTTCATGCTCTCTCTCCAGCAGACATAGTAACCACTATGTTTGTAGCATAAAATTGCAACAAAATCGGAGTATCGAATTGCAGTACATATAGAATCGTGAGTCATGCGAATCGCAATACGTATCGTATTGGCACCTATGTATTGTGATAATACTGTATGGTCCCTGGCAATTCCCAGCCCTGCTAAAGGGAGACCGTTTGCTCCCGAGTATTTTCATTTGAATAGGAGTCTCAGTTTCAGAACACGAGAGAGTTTGCATTGTCACACTTTCCTAAGATGTTTGCCGATGGTCACACCTTTTTCATTTATTTATTTTGGATTGCATTTGAATACTTCAATTTTTTGTTGAAACTGTAATGTGGCTTTGGTTCTGACCTGAAATGTTAAATGTTATTCTATTCCCTCCCTTTAATGCATGTACCTTTTTTATTTTTTATCCCTGACTTTTTTTTTACTGGGCAGGAACGGGGAGCAGAGCAACACACCAACGTGAGCGAGAAACTCAAACGGACTCTGTTTGAGTAGAATAGTTTAGTCTCATGGGGCCAAATCTTTAACTTGAGTTCTGTTCCTCAAATAACACGTCACTCAAATAACATGCTCGTATCTGAAGTTTTGATGTGACTAATGATCTGATCATTAGAAGAATAAATACTAACTACAATCTACTGAGCAAATGATCAATCAAGATTTATTTACCAATTTCTATAACTTCTCAAATGAATCTCAAGCTATTTTTATTAATCAAGCCATCTTGACAAATGATTCATCTAAGTAATCATATCAACTATGTTATAAACCGACATATGATCTAAACTATTGAAATGAAACATGATACAATTTCCTATGTATTGAGATTTGTTTAGATTCCTAGATAGCAACAGGTTTGTGACGGTGTGAAGATTCAAAAAAGTGTTCATTGTTTGTTGCGCATTAGCTGTTGTGTTCACATGATGATCGTACATGCTGTGTGTTTTAATAATTATTGGCTGTGTTTGTGTAGGCTCATGAGAGCGCGTTTGGAGAAGGAAGAGTTTGAGGGGGAGCTGAAGGAGCTTCAGGATTCACTGATGTCCATGAAGAAGCAGATGCCTGGCTTTGACGAGGCAGACTCTTATGCAGAGGTAAGCTTCTTCATGGTCACAATGTCACAGATCGAGCATACACATATTCTTACACACAGTGCCTTCCGAAAGTATTCACACCTCTTGACTTTTTCCACATTTTGTTGTTGACACTGGAATTTTAAAATGGATTCAATTGACCTTTTTTTTTGTCTCTGGCCTACACACCATACCCCATAATGTCAAAGTAGAATGCTTTTTCTGGCGAGCCTAAATAAGTTCAGGAGTAAAAAAATTGCTTAACTTTTACCGCCTCAGAAACCCGGATCCGGGATCACCCCCCACCCCCCCCACACTGATTAGCATCGCTAGCATAGCGTCACAATTAAATAGTAGCATCTAAATATCATTAAATCACAAGTCCAAGACACCAAATGAAAGATACAGATCTTGTGAATAAAGCCACCATTTCAGATTTTTAAAATGTTTTACAGGGAAGACAAAATATGTAAATCTATTAGCTAACCCCGTTAGCAAAAGACACCACTTTTCTAACTCCATCAGTTTCTTACTCCATCAGGTGCTATCACCAATTCGGCCAAATAAAGATATTGATAGCCACTAACCAAGAAAAAACCTCATCAGATGACAGTCTGATAACATATTTATTGTATAGCATAGGTTTTGTTAGAAAAATGTGCATATTTCAGGTATAAATCATAGTTTGCAATTGCAGCCACCATCACAAATCTCCCCAAAGCGACTAGAATTACTACATAGAGCAACGTGTATTACCAATTTACTCATCATAAAACATTTCTTAAAAATACACAGCTCACAGCAATGGATAGACACAGATCTTGTGAATTCAGACAATATTTCAGATTTTCAAAGTGTCTTACAGCGAAAACACAATAAATCGTTATATTAGCATACCACATATGCAAACGTTACCCGACCATTGATTCAAGCCAAAGAGAGCGATATCGTTATCATCGCCAAAATATATTAATTTTTTCACTAACCTTCTCAGAATTCTTCCGATGACACTCCTGTAACATCATATTACACAATCCATATAGAGTTTGATCGAAAATGTGCATATTTAGCCGCACAATTCGTGGTTACACAACGTGATTAGTGGGCAAAAAATCAAGCAATTTGCCCGGCGCCATTTTGGAAAGGCACCTAATCTTATCGAAAACTATTCATAAACTTGACTAAAAAAATACAGGTTGGACATGAAATGAAAGATGCATTAGTTATTAATGCAACCGCTGAGTTAGATTTTTAAAATTAACGTTACTAGACATACAGTGTGCGTTACAGCCAGACTAGTGCCGCAATAATGGCGTCACTAGTCGCCATTATTGAGTTTACATTTTTCCACATAAAAACGGAATAACATCATAAATAGCTCTTACTTTTCGACGAGCTTCCATCAGAATCTTGGCCAAGTGGTCCTTTGTCCAAAAGAATCGTTGCTTGGTTGTAAAACGTTGCATTCAACTTCTGATATAGCAGCTAACAATAGCTAACAATAGCTATTTTGCCCCAACGTGTCCAAATCCTCAAGACGCAATACTGAGGAAATTCCGAAAAATAGCAATATACTCGCATAATCTGATATAACTCGGTTTAAAATAGCTTCGTTATGATGTGTCTAACACCTATATCGAATTAAATTACAGACGGATACATCTAACGTTGATAACTGAGCGTTTGAAAATGGCATCCTGAGGTCCCTCTCTGCGCAATGGTCAGCGTCGAAAAGAAGGCGCACCTCACTCCTTGGACTTTTATAACCTCTGAGAGCTACGTATAAAGCCCATTCCACTTCTCATTGGTTACTGACATCCAGGGGAAGGCGGGTGCAGTTCATGTCGTTCCATAGGATACACACAGACCTTTAAAACTGATCTGAGACCAGAGCTTCGCTCTCAGACCTTCGCAGTACCTGTCATGGATTTCGCTGTAGAAAGAGTTCTGGGTCACCCACAGACATAATTCCAACGGTTTATGAAACTAGAGAGTGTTTTCTATCCAATAGAATTAATAATATGCATATTGTACGAGCAAGAATTGAGTACGAGGCAGTTTAATTTGGCGACACCCAGAAAAAAAAAAATGCTAACTGCTCCCCCTATTGACAAAAGGTTAAGTCACATAATGACTTGCATGCAATCTGTGTGCAATAATAGTATTTAACATGATTTTTGAACGACTACCTCATCTCTGTACCCAACACATGCAATTATCTGTAAGGTCCCTCAGTTGAGCAGTGAATTTTAAACACAGATTCAACCACAAAGACGGGAGGTTTTCCAATGCCTCACAAAGAATTGGTATTGGTAGATGGGTAAAACTAAAAACGGCAGACATTGAATACAACTTTGAGCATACACCCAGTCACTACAAAGATACAGGTGTCCTTCCTTACTCCGTTGCCGTAGAGGAAGGAAACCACTCAGGGATTTCACCATGAGGCCAATGGTGACTTTAAAAGTTACGGAGTTTAATGGCTTGATGGGAGAGAACTGAGGATGGATCAGGAACATTGTAGTTACTCCACAATACTAACCTAATTGACAGAGTGAAAAGAAGGAAGACTGTACAGAATAAAAATATTACAAAACATGCATCCTGTTTGCAACAAGGCACTACAGTTGCAAAGCAATTACATTTTTGTCCTAAATACTAAGTGTTATGTTTGGTGCAAATACAACACATTACTGAGTACCACTCTCCATATTTTCAAGCATAGTGGTGGCTGCATTATGTTATGGATATGCTTGTAATCGTTATGGACTGGAGTTTCAGGATAAAACATTTACTGAATGGAGCTAAGCACAGGCAAAATCCTAGAGGAAAATCTGGTTCAGTCTGCTTCCCGTAAGACATCGGGAGATTAATTCACCTTTCAGCAGGACAATAACCTGAAACACAAGGACAAATCTACACTGGAGTTGCTTACCAAGAACACAGTGAATGTTCCTGAGTGGGCGAGTTAAAATTGACTTAAATCTACAAGACCTGAATGGTTGTCTAGCAATGATCAACATCAAATTTGACAGAGCTTGAAGACTTTTGAAAGGAATAATAGGCAAATGTTGCACAATCCAGGTGTGTAAAGCTCTTCGAGACTTACCCAGAAATTGTTACCAAAGGTGCAAAAAAAATATTTAAAATTTAAAAAAAATGTTTTTAAGTATTTACTCTGGGGTGTGAATAGATATACAAAATGTATTTTACATATTTCATTTTCCATACATTTGCTGAAATTTCTAACATGTTTTCACTGTCATTATGTGGTATTGTGTGTAGATGGGTGAGAAACATGTATATACACTGCTCAAAAAAATAAAGGGAACACTTAAACAACACAATGTAACTCCAAGTCAATCACACTTCTGTGAAATCAAACTGTCCACTTAGGAAGCAACACTGATTGACAGTACATTTCACATGCTGTTGTGCAAATGGAATAGACAACAGGTGGAAATTATAGGCAATTAGCAAGACACCCCCAATAAAGGAGTGATTCTGCAGGTGGTGACCACAGACCACTTCTCTGTTCCTATGCTTCCTGGCTGATGTTTTGGTCACTTTTGAATGCTGGCGGTGCTCTCACTCTAGTGGTAGCATGAGACGGAGTCTACAACCCACACAAGTGGCTCAGGTAGTGCAGCTCATCCAGGATGGCACATCAATGCGAGCTGTGGCAAGAAGGTTTGCTGTGTCTGTCAGCATAGTGTCCAGAGCATGGAGGCGCTACCAGGAGACATGCCAGTACATCAGGAGATGTGGAGGAGGCCGTAGGAGGGCAACAACCCAGCAGCAGGACCGCTACCTCCGCCTTTGTGCAAGGAGGAGCACTGCCAGAGCCCTGCAAAATGACCTCCAGCAGGCCACAAATGTGCATGTGTCTGCTCAAATGGTCAGAAACAGACTCCATGAGGGTGGTATGAGGGCCCGACGTCCACAGGTGGGGGTTGTGCTTACAGCCCAACACCGTGCAGGACGTTTGGCATTTGCCAGAGAACACCAATATTGGCAAATTCGCCACTGGCGCCCTGTGCTCTTCACAGATGAAAGCAGGTTCACACTGAGCACGTGACAGACGTGACAGAGTCTGGAGACGCCGTGGAGAACGTTCTGCTGCCTGCAACATCCTCCAGCATGACCGGTTTGGCGGTGGGTCAGTCATGGTGTGGGGTGGCATTTCTTTGTGGGGCCGCACAGCCCTCCGTGGGCTCGCCAGAGGTAGCCTGACTGCCATTAGGTACCGAGATGAGATCCTCAGACCCCTTGTGAGACCATATGCTGACACATGCACATTTGTGGCCTGCTGGAGGTCATTTTGCAGGGCTCTGGCAGTGCTCCTCCTTGCACAAAGGCGGAGGTAGCGGTCCTGCTGCTGGGTTGTTGCCCTCCTACGGCCTCCTCCACGTCTCCTGATGTACTGGCATGTCTCCTGGTAGCGCCTCCATGCTCTGGACACTACGCTGACAGACACAGCAAACCTTCTTGCCACAGCTCGCATTGATGTGCCATCCTGGATGAGCTGCACTACCTGAGCCACTTGTGTGGGTTGTAGACTCCGTCTCATGCTACCACTAGAGTGAGAGCACCGCCAGCATTCAAAAGTGACCAAAACATCAGCCAGGAAGCATAGGAACAGAGAAGTGGTCTGTGGTCACCACCTGCAGAATCACTCCTTTATTGGGGGTGTCTTGCTAATTGCCTATAATTTCCACCTTTTGTCTATTCCATTTGCACAACAGCATGTGAAATTTACTGTCAATCAGTGTTGCTTCCTAAGTGGACAGTTTGATTTCACAGAAGTGTGATTGACTTGGAGTTACATTGTGTTGTTTAAGTGTTCCGTTTATTTTTTTGAGCAGTGTATATTTAATCCATTTTGAATTCAGGCTGTAACACAACAAAATGTGGATTAAGTCAAGGGGTATGAATACTTTTTTTTGTACACAATTAAATACACCCACATTCTAACTCATTCTCTCCCACACACACACGCACAAAAGGCAGTTGCACACATTCTGTTCCTCATCCTCTTTATTCATCTTGGTCACGATTTGCTTTTTCCAAGGATCTTCAGCGTTGTAATGATGATATCAAGCAGGCTCGCACGGAGGTCGACAGACAAAAGGTTGAGCTAAATGAGAAGGAGGAGGAGCTTCAAGCCCTGAGGAGGGCTAGCCAAGTACGGGAGTCTGAATTGAGGTCAGAGAATGACAGGCTGAAGGACCAATCACGGCAGGGGAAAGATGAGCTCGAGATGGCACTTGAGAAGGCAAAGCAGGTGAGGTGTCATCAACTTGATACATCTAAACTTTGACTGAGTGTGGGATGGATGTGAGGTTGAACTCTTTTACCTCTCTCTCGCGGTCTCTAGTCGTCAGGTGGGTCCTCACCATTGGATCAGGGGAGTCTGGAGCTTCAGGAAGCCAACACAAGGCTGAGAGAAAGACTGACTCGCATGGTAAAATACACTTACCAAAACCGCAGCATGCATGTATAGCTATGGAAAAACACACAGGAGTAACACTCGGCAAACATAAGCTACACCACTAGGCACAAATGCAAGTGTGAGACTTTTATATCTTAGAAAAGGACACATAATTTCTACACAGTAATGCATGGATTCATAAACTCTGATCTGTTATTACGTTAAGGTATACCTAAATACACATACTCCTAAATAAATGGGTATTTTTCTGTTCCACAGACGAGGCTTCACTCCAGCGTGCCCCAGAGCTCAGAGGCTGAGCAGGCACTGGAAGATGAGAACCGCTCCCTGAGGTCCCAACTGGAGGAAGCCAGGCGAGGATTCTCCCGTCTGGGCAAGGACAGGGAGGTGCTGGGCCAACGGCTGGAGGAGAGAGATCTGGAGAGAGACGCGCTGCGCAAGGGCAAGAGTGACCTGGAGGAGCAGAAGAGACTGTTAGACCGGGCCCTGGAGAAGATTAGCAAGGAGGTGCGGCATCGCATGTGTGTGCGCACATCTGCTTTTTTATGTATTTATTTCCTATTGCCCTGGTATGAGTTTTGGATTGCTTTAAAACTGAATTAACAAAGATCACCCTAACCTTATTTCCCATCCATGCCCTTTCCACCCACCCTTTCTCTACCCGTCAGATGGAGGTGATGCTGGGGGACTCCCGTCAGTCGGTGCAGGCCCTGCAGAGCCAGATGGATGAATACAGAGAGCGCTCCAGGAGAGACCTACAGGATGCCCAGCGGCAGGGCAAAGACCGACTGGCTGAACTGCAGAGGGCCCAGGCCAACTTGAAGACACTGCAGGAAGAGGTGAGAGGGAGAGAGCGAGCGGGAGGAGGAGATGTAGGGAGAGGGAATGGACAGACTGGCTGAACTGCAGAGGCCCCAGGCCAACCTAAGGACACTTCAGGATGAGGGGAGGGAGAGCAGAGCAAAGGAAATGACAGGAAGATGGTGTTCAGGTACAAAGAAAGGAGTGAGAACAGTGGAGAGAGAGAGTTTGCAGGTGTATTTTAGAGAGAAAGCAGGAAGGAGAGTAAAAGGATTGAGGGAAGAGAAGGAAGAAAATATAAAGATACGGTATGAAGTGAGTTACAGTTGTTTAGACAAACTTGAGGTGATCCTTATGTGGCTTATCAATATATTGGGAATTTTATGTCCCCTTTCCAAATGTTGAACCACTGACTCCATCCCCATTCCGTGGTCCAGGTTTCTCGTTTGAAGAAAGAGCTGCTGGTGTGTGGGGAGGAGAGGGACAGCGCCCAGCTGGAGAGAGACCTGCTCAGCAGCCGCCTCAAACATCTGGAAAGCGAACTGGACTCTGGGAGGAGCTCTCAGACGGACCGCAACAGGGAACTCAGAGGCCTGGAGGTGAGGGGTCAAAGGTCATTACCTTTAAATGTCAAAGATTTTGGGGTGAATTATAGGTGTGGAAATACTGTATGTCTGGGAAATGGAGGTTAGAGGTCAAGGGTTCTTCTGAGAGCTTTGGGAATTGTATGTGAAAGACTTCTAGCCTGGGACTATCAGCATGGAGTATATGATGTTGGGAAGGGGAGGAGAGCTTGAAAAGACATGGTCAAACTAATTTGTTTACAACTTGGGTGGATGCGTGTCAGGACAAAGTGAAGACGATGGAAATTGAATTGGATGAGGAGAAGAGCAGCGTGGAGCTTCTCAATGATCGTGTTGCACGCAGTCGAGAACAGGTACTGTACTTTAATACACACACACAAGCAGGTACTGATTTCCATACAAACTAAGTCACTCAGAATGTTTGCTTATTCTCTTTCTTCCATTCTTTCTCAGATTGACCAGCTGCGTGGAGAACTGATGAAGGAGCGCTCAACCGTACACGACCTTGAGATGGACAAGAGTGTCCTAGAGAGACAGGTACAGATTTCACTTTTCATATCCAACATTTTATGTAACAGAAAATGCCTAATTCTAAGTGTCATCACCCTCAAACATTTTTGCTCAAACACATCTTGATATGCCAACGCGCTCTCCTCAGGTGAAGGAGTTGAGGTCCCGTGTGGCAGACATGGAGACACAGTCCCGTCCCTCCGCTGGAATCACTTTGTTAGAGGGTAAAGTGCAGGAGCTGGAGGAGAGGCTACACAGTGAAGAGAGGTGTGTACAGTAACTGCTCAAGTACTATGGACACAGCATGAAGTACTAACATGCCAAGCACCATAATATTGACTAGCAGTAGTCCTGGCTTTGTGGATACTATAGTTGATCTGAATAGTATGAGTATTGTGTGTAATGATATGTCTCTGTGTTCAGAGAGAAGCTGAGTATCCAGGCCTCCCAGAGGAGAGTAGAGAGAAAGCTGAAGGAAATAATCGTCACTCTGGACCAGGAGAGGAACCAGCACGCTGAGCAACGAGACCAGGTACATGTTAATATATACTGGTGGTCCTCTAGCTCAGTTGGTAGAGCATGGCACTTGCAATGCCAGCATTGTGGGTTCGATTCCCGGGACCACCAGTATGTAAAGTGTTTACACGCATAACTGTAAGTTGCTTTGGAGAAAATAGTCTGATAAATGGCATATATTATTATTTTATACCATGGCATTGTTGAATACTTGTTTCTGATTGGCTTGAAGGGCATTGTAAGTGTACATTATTTCCCTATAGCACATGGTAAAATTCAATGGCTATAGTTTTTACATGTTCTGTGTTTGAGCTGCTTTTGAAAGCAAAAGTCGAATTGAAAACATCATTGTTGAATTCGATTTTCAGCACCTTTACACTGATGACAATTTTGGTGTGATATTAACACAGCAGGAATAGTGTTTTCAATGCAGTACATAGTTTGAATTCTTGGCCAGGTTCTTCAAATGCACATACAGTACCACTCAGAAGTTTGGACACACCTACTCATTCAAGAGTTTTTCTTAATTTTTACTATTTTCTACATTGTAGAATAATAGTGTTAAGACATCAACTATGAAATAACACATATGGAATCATGTAGTAACCAAAAAAGTGTTAAACAAATCAAAATATATTTTATATTGTTCAAAGTAGCCACCATTTGCCTTGATGACAGCTTTGCACACTATTGGCATTCTCTCAACCAGCTTCACCTGGAATGCTTTTCCAACAGTCTTGAAGGAGTTCCCACATATGCTGAGCACTTGTTGGCTGCTTTTCCAACTCATCCCAAACCATCTCAATTGGGTTGAAGTCGGGTGATTGTGGAGGCTAGGTCTTATGATGCAGCACTCCATCACTTCTTCTTGGTCAAATAGCCCCTACACAGCCTGGAGGTGTGTTGGGTCATTGTCCTGTTGGGGAAAAAATGATAGTCCCACTAAGCACAAACCAAATGGGATGGTGTATCGCTGCAGAATGCTGTGGTAGCCATGCTGGTTAAGTGTGCTTCGAATTCTAACTCATCAGACCAAAGGACAGATTTCCACTGGTCTAATGTCCATTGCTCGTGTTTCTTGGCCCTAGCAAGTGTCTTCTTGTTATTGGTGTCCTTTAGTAGTAGTTTCTTTGCAGCAATTCGACCATGACAGTCCTCACAAGAGCCAGTTTCATCATAGCGCTTGGTTTTTGCGACTGCACTTGAAGAAACGTTCAAAGTTTTAGAAATGTTCCATATTGACTGACCTTCATGTCTTAAAGTAATGATGGACTGTTGTTTTTCTTTGCTTATTTGAGCTGTTCTTGGTATTT
The DNA here is from genome assembly GCF_016432855.1 of Salvelinus namaycush. Lineage (NCBI taxonomy): Eukaryota > Metazoa > Chordata > Actinopteri > Salmoniformes > Salmonidae > Salvelinus > Salvelinus namaycush. Next base: position 39,497,265 of record NC_052333.1, read on the forward strand.
TATCAAATAGGGGCCATCTTCTGTATACCACCCCTACCTTGTCACAACACAACTGATTGGCTCAAACACACTAAGAAGGAAAGAAATTCCACAAATTAACTTTTAACAAGGCACACCTGTTAATTGAAATTCATTCCAGGAGACTACCTCATGAAGCTGGTTGAGAGAATGCCAAGAATGTGCAAAGCTGTCATCAAGGCAAAGGGTGGCTACTTTGAATAATATAAAATATATTCTGATTTTAATTTATTTATTTTGGTCACTACATGATTCCATGTGTGTTATTTCATAGTTTTGATGTCTTCATTATTATTCTACAATGTAGAAAATAGTACAAATAAAAACTCTGGACACACCTACACATTGAAAACTTTTGACTGGTACTGTATGTGTTCACACACATGCACTCTTCCTTCTGATACATGCTACTCTCAAACCAAAAAGTGACAAACGTATTGGTGACTTATGTTTAACGGTTTAGTCATTTTCTGTACAATGTTGTATCTACTTGGGCATGTTAAGCTGTACTTTATCGTACAGTGGCTTCAGGTGGTAGATGCAGGTGCTCACATTCACCTTCCTTTGGTTTTGGTATTCTTTGTGGTTATTTTTACTATTGACTGGACTGTAACAAAGAGCTATATACTTATCTGGGGCTTACACTTTCCTACTCTTCCTGCTGTATACATCAGATATTTATGACAATCTGCTTCATGCACAACGGTTTGAGAGGAACCAGCATGCTAAGCAACTAGAACAGGTACATGTTAATGGATATGGTTGATCCTCTGTAGCTCAGTTGGTAGAGTATGGCGGTTGCAACGCCGGGATAGTGGGTTCGATTCCCGGGACCACCATTATGTAACATGTATACACCCATGACTAAGTCACTTTGGATAAAAGTATCTGCTAAATGGTATTTATTTTTTTATATTATTATTTCAAAGCATGACATTGTTGAATACTAGTTTTTGCTTGGCTTGAAGGGCATTCTTGAACGTGCATTATTTCCCTATAACACACAGTAGAATTCAATGGCTATAGTTCTTACATGTTCTACTGTATGTTTGAGTTGCTTTTGAAAGCTAGCGCGTCATGGAGCACACCTTCCATGTTCATTATTTTCCAGGGAACGCATAGCCCCTTGTTGATTATCCCTTAGTACATTCATGTCTATGTACATACAGTATGTGTACTATAACATGAAAATGAATGTAATGACAGAGAACTAGGTGGTTTTTGGTGGAGATTCCTATTGTTTCCTCACTCTACAACTACATACCATAAATACTTAGTCAAGCAGGCGCACATTTCTTCAGGACGTTGTCTTTTCTATGCATTTAATAGCGGACTTGCTGTGTCCTGCTGACCTTTTTACCTTTCCTTGGTCCCTTGTGCTGTGTGACAGTATCCTAACCACCTGTCCACCTCTGTCCCCAGCTGTCCCTGCGTGTGAAGGCCCTGAAGCGTCAGCTGGACGAGAGCGAAGGCGAGGTGGAACGACTAGAGGGGGTCCGCAGGAAGGCTCTTAGGGACCTGGAGGAGCAGCAGGAGCTGCAGGAAGCACTGCAGGCCAAAGTCACAGCACTGGAGTCTGAGAAGTGAGTTCCCTGATAAATATATACACACAAACAAATTCCTTAGTATCTGCAGGCAAAAGTCACAGCACTGGAGAGTGAGCTAAAGTGAGTTCCCTCCCTGACAGATATCTATCTACAGTACATACAAGCAGTATACACCAAATGTATTCTTTAGTATCCCATACCCTCTATATGGCTGTTCTGTACAGCGTTGCATCTTGTCATACCAGTTATGCCAGATATGATTATGTACACTGCTCAAAAAAATAAAGGGAACACTAAAATAACACATCCTAGATCTGAATGAATGAAATATTCTTATGAAATACTTTTTTCTTTACATAGTTGAATGTGCTGACAACAAAATCACACAAAAATTATCAATGGAAATCAAATGTATCAACCCATGGAGGTCTGGATTTGGAGTCACACTCAAAATTAAAGTGGAAAACCACACTACAGGCTGATCCAACTTTGATGTAATGTCCTTAAAACAAGTCAAAATGAGGCTCAGTAGTGTGTGTGGCCTCCACTTGCCTGTATGACCTCCCTACAACGCCTGGGCATGCTCCTGATGAGGTGGCGGATGGTCTCCTGAGGCATCTCCTCCCAGACCTGGACTAAAGCATCCGCCAACTCCTGGACAGTCTGTGGTGCAACGTGGCGTTGGTGGATGGAGCGAGACATGATGTCCCAGATGTGCTCAGTTGGATTCAGGTCTGGGGAACGGGCGGGCCAGTCCATAGCATCAATGCCTTCCTCTTGCAGGAACTGCTGACACACTCCAGCCACATGAGGTCTAGCATTGTCTTGCATTAGGAGGAACCCAGGGCCAACCGCACCAGCATATGGTCTCACAAGGGGTCTGAGGATCTCATCTCGGTACCTAATGGCAGTCAGGCTACCTCTGGCGAGCACATGGAGGGCTGTGCGGCCCCCAAAAGAAATGCCACCCCACACCAATACTGACCCACCGCCAAACCTGTCATGCTGGAGGATGTTGCAGGCAGCAGAACGTTCTCCACGGCGTCTCCAGACTCTGTCACGTCTGTCACGTGCTCAGTGTGAACCTGCTTTCATCTGTGAAGAGCACAGGGCGCCAGTGGCGAATTTGCCAATCTTGGTGTTCTCTGGCAAATGCCAAACGTCCTGCACGGTGTTGGGCTGTAAGCACAACCCCCACCTGTGGACGTTGGGCCCTCATACCACCCTCATGGAGTCTGTTTCTGACCGTTTGAGCAGACACATGCACATTTGTGGCCTGCTGGAGGTCATTTTGCAGGGCTCTGGCAGTGCTCCTCCTGCTCAAAGGCGGAGGTAGCGGTCCTGCTGCTGGGTTGTTGCCCTCCTACGGCCTCCTCCACGTCTCCTGATGTACTGGCCTGTCTCCTGGTAGCGCCTCCATGCTCTGGACACTACGCTGACAGACACAGCAAACCTTCTTGCCACAGCTCGCATTGATGTGCCATCCTGGATGAGCTGCACTACCTGAGCCACTTGTGTGGGTTGTAGACTCCGTCTCATGCTACCACTAGAGTGAAAGCACCGCCAGCATTCAAAAGTGACCAAAACATCAGCCAGGAAGCATAGGAACTGAGAAGTGGTCTGTGGTCACCACCTGCAGAACCACTCCTTTATTGGGGGTGTCTTGCTAATTGCCTATAATTTCCACCTGTTGTCTATTCCATCTGCACAACAGCATGTGAAATTTATTGTCAATCAGTGTTGCTTCCTAAGTGGACAGTTTGATTTCACAGAAGTGTGATTGACTTGGAGTTACATTGTGTTGTTTAAGTGTTCCCTTTATTTTTTGGAGCAGTGTATTATAATCCACACTCCTGTACAGACACCTTCACCAGTGTTGTCAAACCCCTCGGTGCCAGCAGGTGGTGCTTCAATGTCACTCAGCCCACTGCTCAAACTTGCTCAAATTTAGAAATACCTATTTCTTGTTTTAGTCCTCTATTGAAATGCATTAGCAGACATTGGAATGGTTCAGTGAACAACAAAAAAAACACTCAAATTCCAGTACATTCAGTAGGAACTGTGTCCCTTTTTTTTAGTAACAACTACAGTCAATGAGCTAATGACAACCGTGTCTTGTTTCCTCGCTCAGGCGGAAGGTGTATCAGACGCGTCGACCTGTCCTGGGAGCCTCCAACCTCAGTTCTGAGGACGAGGACGGTTTTTACGACAACAGCATCACATCCATCCTCACTGAGGGACAATTACATACCACCAACTGCTAGGGAGAGATTTTTATTCATATAGTAAATTAATAGATTGAAATATAGCTGGTTAGAGGGAGGTACTCAGGACTCGACATGAAGTAGCTAACATGCCAAGCACTACGAAATTGATTTGCAGTTATTTTTCTGGTTTTATGAGAACTAGATTGCTGTGTCAGAGGTTGGTTGCCAGTACAATCAACTGTCATCCTGGCACCATCATTTCTTATTTTCTTTTGTCAGTTAAAATATGAAATATGAGATCTTTTGTAGATTGACTAAGCCAAGGGCCAAATGAACTCTGGTCGAAAGTAGTGCACTGTATAGGGAATAGGGTGCCATTTGGGACACACTCATGAACTTGGAATCACAGGGTTTTGCTGTGCCTCAACTTGACTTTGATGTTTTATAAGAATACTTGCTTGAGTGTTTTACGGCACCTTTACACTGATGACTTGTGGTGGGATATTAAACACAGCAGAAATAGTGTTTCAATGCAGTACATAGTTTAAATTCTAGGCAAGCTTTTTCACATGCTCATGCGTGTTCACACGCACTCTCTCGATACTTTTTATTTTATTTAACTAGGAAAGTCAGTTAAGAACAAAGTCTTATTTACAATGACGGCCTACCAAATGGCAAAAGGCCTCCTGCGGGGTCGGGGGCTGGGATTAAAAATAAAATAAAAATATAGGACAAAACACACATAAATCGAGAGACAACACATAGATAGACCAAAGAGATACATGCTACTCTCAAACCAAAAGGTGGCAAACATATTGGTCACTGTTATGACCGTTGAGATATTTTCGGTACAATGTTGTTGTATTTACATGGGCATGTTAAGCTGTACTTTATCGTACAGTGGCTTCAGGTGGTAGATGCAGGTGCTCACATTCACCTTCCTTTGGTTTTGGTATTCTTTGTGGTTATTTTTACTATTGACTACTGTAACAAAGAGCTGTATACTTTTCTGGGGCTTACACTTTCCTACTCTTCCTGCTGTATACATCAGATATTTATGACAATCTGCTTACATGCACAATGGTTTGAATTGTGGGTGAATCCCACTCCATCTCTATTCTTTCCATTACCTCTCACTTAATAGCCTTTCTCTATCCTGTTCCTTTAAGTATTTATCTCGCTGGTCTGTGCTAATGTTTTCACTCGAATGCCTTAAAATTATTACCGTAATTGTTGTGGTTATTTATTAATACTGATGCTGTAATTGCTACTATTGTCGTTTGTAGCGTTTGTATGTTTCCTTCAGATGCAGCTAAAGGTTATTTCAAGAGTAACTTGTCAGTGCTTGAATCTGCTTTCCTACCAACAGAGTAATCATATGATTGGAAGTGCAATAGTACATTTCTTCTCATTATGTCTGCCTTTTTAGTGAATGTACAATGAACTTTTCTCCCTTAAGTACATTTGCTGAGATTTTTACTTTGAATGTGGTAGTTTTCAGATGTCTTTCTGGGGCAACTTTGCCCAGGTTATGAAGTTTCTACTGTTTATTGTAACACTTGATGTGGTAGAAATCTGCTCGAGTTCTACCAGTATTTTGACACTTTGGTATTTCAAATAAATGTTGGACCTTGTGTGGATGTGACCATAAGTTATTTTTCCATAAAGTGTAACTAATTTAATAGAGATGGCTGCACTGCTACGCCAAGATAGCCGCGAGCCAGGCGCATCTCCCGGCTAGCAAACGAAATTACTACAACCGCAATACCTCTTTTGCCAACTGGCCTGGACCCTTTTGTCGACAGGAAGCGCCACCGTTCCACCATGACTGGTCTGCAGACGTAACTCCATCCGCTGTGCCACCAACCGGCCTTTGCCATCGGAGCAGGCGCTTCTACTAGCCCCAGCCTGCTAACTTTAAACGCTGTATCTCCCGCTTGCTAGGTAGTAACGAATACCCAGCGGCTTCCCTGTTTCATCTATTGCTGTTCACTGGACCCTATGATCACTTGGCTACATAGTTGATGCCTGCTGGACTGTTCATTAATCACGGTACTCTGTTTTGTTTATTCTTTGTTTATCTGTCGGCCCCAGCCTCGAACTCAGGCCCTGTGTGTAGATAACTGACCCTCTCTGCCCATTCATCGCCATTTTACCTGTTGTTGTCTTAGCTGATTAGCTGTTGTCTTACCCGTTGTCTTAGCTAGCTCTCCCAATCAACACCTGTGATTGCTTTATGCCTCGCTTTAAGTCTCTCAAATGTCAATATGTCTTGTATATTGTTGTTAAGGATAGTTATCATTGTTTTAGTTTACTGCGGAGCCCCTAGTCCCACTCAACATGCCTCAGATACCTCCTTTGTCCCACCTCCCACACATGCGGTGATCTGACCCAGCATAACTAGTACATCCAGAGATGCAACTTCTATTGTTACAAAATGCCTGGGTTTACCTCCACTGTACCCGCACCCCACCATACCCCTTTCTGTACATTATGCCCTGAATCTATTCTACCATGCCCAGAAACCTGCTCCTTTTATTCTCTGTCCCCAACGTCATGCCAACAGTAAAGCATCCTGAGACCATTCATGTGTGGGGTTGCTTCTCAGCCAAGGGAGTGGGCTCACTCACAATTTTGCCTAAGAACACAGCCATGAATAAAGAATGTACCTACACATCCTCCGAGAGCAACTTCTCCCAACCATCCAGGAATAGTTTGGTGACGAACAATGCCTTTTCCAGCATGATGGAGCACCTTGCCATAAGTCAAAAGTGATAACTAAGTGGCTCTGAAACAAAACATTGATATTTTGGGTCCATAGCCAGGAAACTCTCCAGACCTTAATCCCATTGAGAACTTGTGGTCAATCCTCAAGAGCCGGGTGGACAAACAAAACCCCACAAACTCCAAGCATTGATTATGCAAGAATGGGCTGCCATCAGTCAGGATGTGGCCCAGAAGTTAATTGACAGCATGCCAGGGCGGATTGCAGAGGGTCAACACAGCAAATATTGACTCTTTGCATCAACTTCATGTAATTGTCAATAAAAGCCTTTGACACTTATGAAATGCTTATAATTATGCTTCAGTATTCAATAGTAACATCTGACAAATATCTAAAGACACTGAAGCAGCAAACTTTGGAAATTAATATTTGTGTCATTCTCAAAACTTTTGGCCACGACTGTACGCTTGTTTATTCCATGTGTAACTCTGTGTGTCGCAGTTGTAAATGAGAACTTGTTCTCAACTAGCATACCTGGTTAAATAAAGGTGAAATAAATACAATTTAAAAAATTAATCAGAGTTTCTACGCTATCCATGACCATGAAAAACTGTCACCAGTTTCCCTTTAAGTGATAACGCCTGAGAAGCCGCTGTTTGGAGGATATTGGCACAGATGTTAGGCCCGAGACGAAAAGTGTGTTTGTAAATTCAATCTAGAGTGCACTTCGAGTGCGCTCTGGGCATTCACTTCACTCTAATCATATATTAGTACTGGTATTAATTAATTTTGTTATTTTCATGTCTTAAATACTAGTTATGTGTTTAGGCTGCAATTCTTAATGTTGTGGTGAATGCTGGCACATTCAGGTGTAAGATGATATTCCATGTTTCATTTTCTGCACACAGTATGCCTCTGGCATGGCTGCCAATATTTCATCATGGGAGCACATGGTGGTTAGGCTCCGTATACATCACCTAGGTGGATGTTGTGTTATTCATGCATTGGCTGACTATGTTCTGTATCATCTGCACATAGTGTTATGGCATGGTTGCTATTATTGCAAGAGCACACAGTGAGGTTGTGGGTACTTAGAGGGCAACACTAGCTATTCCTTCCATAGCATATGCTGGAGCATTGCAGTACGACAGCACATCATTTTAGGAGAGTGGAAAGCAAGTTTATGTGCGTTTATCATGCATGCTTGTACAGTGCGTGTGCAGGCATCTTATATCCTGATGCAGCTCACTGAGCCTGACTCAAATCTACCAACTTGTGCTGGTCCAAACGTGTGGGCGCTACATGAAATGTTCAGCAGTCAAGTTGCGTGATATCTTGTGCTACTCTCAAATGGCGTTAGTCTGTCGTCGGCTAAACATTTACTGGGTCTTTTTATGACGAGCATATTTTAGTTGTCACCCTGGACCTTAGTGGGGAAGCTGACGCATATAGCTGTTCGATGACTAATCAAGGCTTACTATAGTTTCAGCGTGTTGGATGGGCTGTTGATACTAGCATTACCTACACCCGCTTGCTAAACACCCACATGGCAATCAGTGTTGGCGATCAAGCGTTCATTGCCTCTTATGGAAAGATCTGTTAGAGCTTATTCAGACACTCTTATATGCAAGCTTATCTAGTACTCTATGGGGTCTATTTATTTCATGATCAGGTTATAATTTATTCTTCTCTCATGGCTTGCCAGGATATAATAATAAACATTAGCCTTTAGCTCAAGTAGACTTTGTAGGTCTAGGTTTGGATTATCAGGTCACTCTCACTGTGCATGCTGAAGATGCATCTGCTACTGACTGTTAAGCAATTCCAGTTTGTTAGCATAAAACATACATTATTACTATGTGATGGTATATCATGGCTGAGCTGTGCCGCTCTGCATCAGTCTACTGTATTGTCTTCTCTCTGTACTATGCAGGCTGTTATAGAACCACGTGCCTTTTCTATTCTAATTTCAGTCAGGCAAATTATGGCTTATCAGGCTCAAATAGCAGGGATTCAGTTCATATTGGGCGTCAGGACCCTTCAGCGTGCAGTCTGTTCAAGAATCCATCTGCCTGCCTACTCTTCATGGCCTACGGAGAAGGAACAAACATGCACTTCAGAGTATCTCTCCTCTCTCTCGGTAGCACAAGTTTGAGCATGTTTAAGGCAACGGTGTTGAGTTTACATTACTCTTTTCCAGAGGTCCATATGATGGCTTTAGGCGTTCTTCAGTCTGAATACACTAAATGTTCCTTCCCTTTTTTTATTTTGCATGATCTCTTAAATTCTGTTTGCATTATGGCCTCTCACATGTGGAACATTGTCATCATCACCATAATTAACACTGATTTGTCCTCATGTTATGCTGCCTGCATGCTGAGCTCGGGCAGCACTCGACGAACCTCTGTCCATCATTGATGCTGGTTACCAATGACAAGATACTGGATCACGGCTCTGGTTCCTTCGTCAGCGCTGACGGCTAGCTCTGAGCTATTGGCGCCCAATTCTGCATCTGCTACTGCTCCTCAATTGATCCTGGCTTCACTCTGATCCTCTGGTGTTACAATTTATTCTGAGGATTGCGAAACCTACCGGAGTTCTTGCGGGATTGCTATATGATCATGATTCTGTCAGCCAGTGGACCATTAGCTACTTTGCATAGGTAGAATATCCTCATACACCAAGATGACGGCTTCTTCCACCTCATGGGCTTCAAAATTGCAATCTTCGGGCAATGACAAGAGGTTACCCACTCTATGCAAAAAAAAAAATATTCATGTTGAGGGAAGGGCGTTTTGGCTCGTACAATTATTTTAATTAGAAGCAGCTGCTTATGGCTTTCTCCTGGTATTTTACGGTTGGGGAATACAATTCATATTAATTTCTTTAATAATTGCATGATCTCACGATTTTTTTATTGATTTATGGCCACTCGCATGTTCATTGTTGGTAAAGCATTCCCAAACTAATAGGAAGGGTAAAGGTAGGCCAGGTATCATTGCTCAAACTAGCGCTGCTTTCTGTCCTGTCTTCCATGTTACGCTACCTGCAATGGCGACCGCTGTTCACGTCAGGCGATCCATTTAATCATCACTAATGACGAGATACTGGTTTTCGCCACAGCTCCGTCTCTGCTGACGCTGCGGGGTATCTCCTGAGCTATACCCAGCCATTCATTTCGCGTCGGCGCTGCTTTGACGGCTTCTCTATCTGTCCCTGCATCCACACTAGGGTGGCTGGGTCTACACTGCTACGTGGCATATGGTCACGTGCCAAGATGAACATTCTACCTAGAATTCATTTGCATGATACGATTACTGTAGGTGGTCATTCGATAATATTTAAACGGTGCTTCTGCTGTAGACTTGCATTATTTACAAACAGGTACAAGGAAATTATTAAAGAATGGAAATATTTACAAGTATCGACTGACAGCGACTCAATGTAGTCGGAGGTGCAATCCGCCCACACTTGTCGCTGCTAAACTCCAACGTATGTTGTTGAGTGTAGTCAGCTAAAATGTTAACAAGTGATAAAATGCTTAAACACACAGACATGCAAGAATGGAAAGTTCAACACAGATTCAAAGAAACTCATGCAAACGCATAGACAGACTAAATTCACATACTGGTACACACACATTCTTGGACACCGTGACGACATGTTTTGCTTGCACAGTCCTGTTTACACTGCACATCTCACGACAGAGGGCTATTATATAAAGATGCTTCATTAATCACGTATGTGACAGAACCACATTCTGCACCATGGCGGTACCACTGCCACCATGTAGCGATGGAACACCTTTGATTTGATCACGTTTTAACTCTTCTTTTACCAGGTATAACAACTGAAAACAGCCTAACGAGCCAATTTACAGCTTGTTTCAAGGGATGTTTTAAGAGACACAGACGCTCTCAAACAAAGGCACCTACGCACTCCTTCACGTCAATAAAGTCCGAAACCAAGTATGAAAGCTCCTCTTGAATTATTAATACATTGGACACTTAGAAACACCATGGACTCAAATAATTTGACAGGTGCATTTAGTCCCTCTGACACTCAACTCCGCTGACAACGTGACAGAAAAAGAAAAGCCTTGCCTTTAGTGGCCTTCCAACCCTGACCTTTATCTTTACCAGGCCTATCTGAATATGGCCAGTCTATAACCACGTTAAATCCCCTTAAGGATAGAACCCTTTTTTCAATTATGAAAAAAAGAACCATTGTATTTCTGTTCAAAATGTATCAAGTCTTCCCAAATGTGCCTAATTAGTCAATATATATATTTTCAAGTACATATCTGTGCACTCCTCTCAAACAATAGCATGGTATGTTTTCACTGTAATAGCTACTGTAAATTGGACAGTGCAGTTAGAAATGTAAGCTTTCTGCCCAAATAAGATGTATATGTCCTGGGAAATGTTGTTACTTCAACCGTCCTGAGGGTGGGACACCGATCCTTAAGAGGCTGGCTATTTCTTCTCCCATCTACTGTGTTCACCAGTGCACCGTCATTCTTCTCCCTGTAGGGGGAGCTAGTCCTGTCTGGGTTGTAGGTGGGAGCTGCATAGTCTGGTGGAACAGGGCTGGGCTGGTGACTGAGCCTCACCCTGCCATGTAAGGCAAGACAGTAGGTTCCCATACTGAGTCTCACACACACCGACAGTCGCAACAGTCAGATCACCGTCAGGAAGGCCTACGGACAACTGCTCTGATACAGGTACATTGACAATGGGTGGCATGTGGGCTTGTGAGACAGGTAGAGGTAAAGCTACTCTAAAGCTACTCAGGTAGCGGTAAAGCTACTCTAGACTAGTGTGCTGACACAGTTTAAAGTAGAGCTCTGGTGTGTTTCTATATAAAGCGTTGTTTGCTTTCTGTTTGTATTACAGTAATAGTGTTAACCTGTGATTTAGATGTAAAGGTACTTATTATTGTAGTAGTGGTGAGAGATTTTAAATTAGTTATTCTCAGGTGTGTTTGTATGTAAATGTTTGATTGCTCTTAGACAAGGAGACAATGGTTTTTGATATTGACTTCATATATCAGTAATCGTGTTAACCTGTGACTGAGAGCATATTTTAATGCTGAGTTGTCATATAAGAAGTTCCTCTAATGTAAGCAGCAATGCTAACATTTTGGGATTGTTGAATATAGTGTATGGTGATGAGTTCATTTTGTTTACATAACCAGAATTTGTATAGATGGGATTAGTCAATGTGGCTCTGTTGAATTTCCCCAAGTATATTTGATTGTATCCATTGTCAGGAGAGAGAGATTATATATTAGTACAGTCAAAGGATTTGACACACCTACTCATTTAAGGGTTTTTCTTTATTTTCTAGATTGTAGAATAATAGTGAAGGCATCAAAACTATGAAATAACACATATGGAATCATGTAGTAACCAAAAGTGTTAAACATACCAATATATATTTTGTATGTGAGATTCTTCAAAGTAGCCACCCTTTGCCTTGTTGACAGCTTTGCACACACTTGGCATTCTCTCAACCAACTTCATGAGGAATGCTTTTCCAACATTCTTGTAGGGGTTCCCACATATGCTGAGCACCTGTTGGCTGCTTTTCCTCATACCTGCGGTCCAACTTATCCCAAACCATCTGTTAGGTTGAGGTCGGGTGATTGTGGAGGCCAGGTCATCTGATGCAGCACTCATCACTCTCCTCCTTGGTAAAATAGCCCTTACACAGCCTGAAGGTGTGTTTTGGGTAATTGTCCTGTTGAAAAACAAATGATAGTCCCATTAAGGGCAAACCAGATGGGATGGCGTATTGCTGCAGAATGCTATGGTAGCCATGCTGGTTAAGTGTGCCCTGAATTCTAAATAAATCAGACGGTGTCACCAGCAAAACACCATCACACCGCCGCCTCCATGCTTCACGGTGGGAACCACACATGCAGAGATCATCCGTTCACCTACACTTACGTTTGGGGGTGGGGGAGTTTTACCCGGGCTAAAGACAGCTATATCGGTCTGCTAATACAGGACTAGTAAAGGCCTAGTGCACTACTTTTTCAGGGGGTGCTGCACCCTCAGCACCCCTACTACCCGCAAGTATGGAACGACCCAGTAGCAAAGTAGTATTAGCTAAGCCGAATGTTCAGATATTACAGATGCTGTATATTAATTTGATCCTTGTTGCAGGAAATGCAAACTTGTAGTGTATTCCAGGTTTAAAAAGACTTCTATGGTTTGTAATTTCCACTTTAAATTTCAGACATCATTTGCCCTAACGAAAAGTGTATTAACCCCTACAAAAAACATCCATGAATTATAATCCACATAATTCCCATTTCCTGCTGTGAAAAACTGGGTCAAATTAAGATACGGCATGTGTACTTTAGAAGATATTTGTAAAATAATTTTGTGTATCCAGCAATAAATTGTTAATGTATGTATTGTGCCTGTGCTTTTGGACTTGATAGAATCACAAAAGGGAGTTCCAGATCATTTTCATGGCTTACCTAGGATGTGATTCAGTATTGGGGCTCCCAAGTGGCGCAGCGGTTGAAGGCTAGAGGCATCACTACAGACACACTGGTTAGAATCCAGGCTGTATCACAACCGGCCGTGATTGGGAGTCCCATAGGGCAGCGCACAATTGGCCCAGCATCGTCCAGGTTTGGCCGGTGTAGGCCGTCGTTGTAAATACGAATTTGTTCTTAACTGACTTGCCTAGTTAAATAAAATAAAAATTATATTCTTGTGCTGTTGTAAACCATTTAGTTGTTTTGGCTAAAGAATGAAGCGTCACACTTATGAACAGCATGGTTTTTCTGACTTGAGATGAGTGTGTATAACTCCTGCGTACATGTAAATCTTCCATTGCTTTTAATAGCCCAATATGAGGAGTTTGAGTAATGTGCTACTAACTTAAGAGCCCAGCTAACACATTTGGTTCCTTGGAAGTTGTGGGAACATATGTTTTTGGTTTCCCATTGGTTCTGTGAATGAAGCCGTAAGTTTCCTCACCGATAACTTTTTTTTAAATGTTCTGAGAATGGAAGTGAACATCATGTTTCAGCAAGACTTTTAATAATACTGCTAGCTTAGGTTAACTGTTTTGAACTCCAAGCAGACATGGAAATTCCTTTGCTTAGGCATTAATCATACAAACACATTGTTTTGGGGATTGTGACACTGCATCAGTGAGATTCAAACCTATGATATTCTGTTGTCTGTCCATGGAACTAGTCCACTATGCCACCAGGATGGAGCAAGTATGCCATGTTTTTTTAAACTCATAAGAAAACTGCTCATTTTAGTTTATTCAAACCATAGAGATTAGATAGAGGACTAATCTTTATCTGTGCCATTTATAGCGTCTGTAACAGCACGGGCAGCGCCATTGAGTCTATCTCCATTTTGAAGCAGTCAATTTTCTTCACGATTGGCTGATCCCTCCTGATGACCCGGTTGACACCAACAGGGTCACCAGGAGGGATCAGCCAAAGAAGTTGGAAGTCCCACCCAGTTGACTATATTTAAATGGTCGAAGCCCTCAATGGCGTTGCCCATGCTAAAATGTCCTTTGGGCCACTAGAGGCCTCTATCATTTTCTATGATTCAAACAGACCCCATTTCAAAGGAAACAAGCACTAATTTCAGCTGTGGCCAATTAGGGAGTGAGGCCAACACACCTGAACACACATAACAGGATAGTTTGTTGATGCTGAAACCGGGATATACATTACTGGAACGGTCTATGAACATTACTAAAGTTTTCTTGTGGTTTCCATGGAAAGTTTTCTTAATAACGTTCTTGGAAAAATTTGAGAACATGACTCTAAATAGAAACATGAGGAAACCTGTAGGAAACGTCATGCTGAAGTACTGAAATTACCACAGAAGAACTGCCTGTAATCTAAGGACCTGAAGCCAGGATATGCATATTTTAATGCATATATCCATTTTAAAGGAAACACTTTGAAGTTTGTGGAAATGTGAAATTATTGTAGGAGAATATAACACATTAGATCTGGTAAAAGATAATGCACCCCATTTCCCCCCCCCCCCCCCCCCCCCCCCCCATTTTCCATCCAATTCGCTTTATTTTTGTAATACATTACATCCATTTCTTTTTGTTATTCCTCTAACCTATTTTGTGCCTCTATAGTACAGTTTCCATTACCATCTACTTGCGCTGTTACTTCCTCTATTTCCTTTATTAGTCTCTCTTTTGACCTAAACTGCTTTTGTTTTCATGAGTATTGTATTGAAAGTGTCCCATACAATAAGGGGATCTGCTGTACCTATGTTGTACAAAAAAAAGTAAATTCTGAATTATTTTGTTAAGAACAAATTGTCATCCAATAGGCTTTGATTACATTTCCAATATCCCCGTCCACGTGGAAATTCTGTAAGAGTTAACTGGAGGCCAATTAGATGGTGTTCCGATCTCATTTGATCTAATAATAATTTTTTTAAACTTTTGATGCCAGCAAGAACGAGATTAGGAAGTAATCAAGACGGCTAGCTTGATTTAAGCCTCCTCCATGTATATCTCACGAGGTCAGGGTTTTTCAATTGTTTATGCACAAGTTCTAATGTATCCATGATCTTTATCTCCTTAAGTGCTTGAGGGTGATAGTTTGTAGAATGATTTCCTTTGCGATCCATTGAGGTACTTAAAACCGTATTATAATCTCCCACCATAATAATAGATTCTTCCGTTGCTTGTGAGCTCAATAGATTATTATATATATATTTTTGAAAAAGTGTGGATCATTATTTGGCCCATATAGATTAATTAGCCAGATCTGTTTTTGACCCAATAGCAAATTTAAAATAATCCATCTTCCTTGCGGATCAGTTTGCACAATCGGATAAAAATTTATATTATTTTGTATAATCACCCCTTTTGAGTTTTTGACCATGACAAAAATATATTTCTCCCTTCCAGTCTTTTTCCACCCAAACTCATCTATATTTGTTGAATGATTTTCCTGTAAACAATAGATATTATATTCTTTCTCTTTTAGCCATGTAAAAATGTATCTTTTATTTTACCATTATTTTACCAGGTAAATTGACTGAGAACACATTCTCATTTACAGCAACAATTTGGGGTATGGTTACAGAGATGAATGAGTCAATTGTAAGCTGGAGATGATTAGGTGACCATGATGGTATGAGGGACAGCTTGGGAATTTAGCCAGGACACCAGGGTTAACATCCCTACTCTTACAATAAGTGCCATGGGAGCTTTAGTGCCCACAGAGAGTCAGGACACCCATTTAACGTCCCATCCGAAAGATAGCACCCTACACAGGGCAGTGTCCCTGGGACATTTTTTTAGACCTGAAGAAAGAGTGCCTCCTCCTGGCCCTCCAACACCATCTGGTCTTCCATCTAGGGACCAACCAGGACCAACCCTGCTTAGCTTCAGAAGCAAGCCAGCAGTGGGATGCAGGGTGGTATGCAGCTAAGCCATTACATTCATAACTTGCTATACTTATTTCCCCACTTACCATAATGATACCCAGTTTCAATTATACTTACCACAACCAATGTTTGTAAACTTACCATTAAAAAGCACAATGATGATTAAGTGTCAATATTGCTGTACCATAATAATTTCCACTGTTAAAACCTTTACTTAATACCCATCCCGGATCCGGGAGCATCCTCATCAAAAAAGCTGACTAGCATAGCCTAGCCTAACGGGACAGGGATATCATATAATATAATTTTCATGAAATCACAAGTCCAATACAGCAAATGAAAGATAAATATCTTTATCTATCTAACATCATGTTATACAATACATTTATGTTTTGTTCGAAAATGTGCATATTTATAGCTACAAATACTGGTTTTACATTGCAGCCACCATCACAAATAGCACCAAAGCAGCCAGAATAATTACAGAGAGCAACGTGAAATACATAAATACTCATCATAAAACATTTAAGAAAAATACATGGTGTACAGAAAATGAAAGATAAACATCTTGTGAATCCAGCCAATATTTCCGATTTTTTTAAAAAGTGTTTTACAGCGAAAACATAATATATATTTCTATTAGCTCACTACAATAGCCAAACACACAATGCCATTTACTCCCCGCCAAAATAGCTTTCACAAAACCGACAAAATAGAGATAAAATTAATCACTAACCTTGAACAACTGTAAGACTGTCAGATGACAGTCTTATAACATCATGTTATACAATACATTTATGTTTTGTTCGAAAATGTGCATATTTAGAGCTGCAAATCGTGGTTATACATTGTGAATACGTAGCAACAATTCACCAAAAATCTCTGGAGATATTTTGGACAGTCACCTAATCTAATCAAAGAACTCATCATAAACTTTACTAAAAAATACATGTTGTACAGCAAATGAAAGATACACTGGTTCTTAATGCAACCGCTGTGTTAGATTTAAAAAAATAACTTTACTACAACATACAAATGCATTATTGTGAGACAGCGCTCACCTATTCTCCGCCGAGTTGGAGTCAACATATTACACAGAAATACGAAATAACATCATAAATTGTCTTACTTTTGCTGAGCTTCCATCAGAATGTTGTGCAAGGAGTCCTATTTCCAGAATAAATCGTTGTTTGGTTTTAGAATGTCCATTTCTTCTGTCGAATTAGCAACCTTGGCTAGCATTGTGGCGCGAAAATGCCCATCATCTCTTGGCGCAAAGAACGGAAAATTCCAAAAGTCCCAATAAACGTTGCATAAACTGATCAAACTCGGTTGAAAAATCCTACTTTATGATGTTTTTCTCATATGTATCAAATCAAATCAGAGCCGGAGCAATTCGTCGTGTATACCGAACGCTTTTCAGAAGACAATGTTGAGGTCCCCCGCACGCTGTCGAAAACAAACAAAATACCGGACCTGTCACTCCAAAAGCTCTTATTCGGCCTCACATTAAGCTAGACACCCCATTCAACCTTCTACTGCCTGTTGACATCTAGGGGAAGGCGTATGAAGTGCATACATATCGATAAATAAAAGCCAGTTGAATAGGCAGGCCCTGAAACAGAGCCTCGTTTTCAGATTTTTCACTTCCTGTATGGAAGTTTGCTGCCAAATGAGTTCTGTTTTACTCACAGATATAATTAAAACAGTTTTAGAAACTTCTGAGTGTTTTCTATCCAATAGTAATAATAATATGCATATTGTATGATCTAGAACAGAGTACGAGGCCGTTTAATTTGGGCACGATTTCTTCCCAAGTGAAAACAGCGCCCCCCTATTCACAAGACGTTTTTAAGCATACTGTAGCTGCAACTTTGTAAACCTCCAATTGTCCTAATATTCCATACACTAAAATCTCCCCCATATCTAGGTCTGTTGTTACTAAGACAATCAGACCATCTCCCTGACTCATGATGCACCTTTGCGTCCTAAGGCAAACCCTTGGCTGCCAATTGGTGTTGGCTAGAGGGAAATTTGGGCAGTCCCATGATAACATAATTATCTATGAGGATACCGAAGCTGATGGCTGTGCCAGAGCCGACCGCAAGTCAACCCCGGGCACTCCCTTATGTGAAGGGAAACTCAAGTTCAACTCACAATCGATTCCGACACAGCCACACCACGACAGCCAAGAACACATGCAGTACTGACAATCCAGAGCGAGAAAAGGTAGCATAACTAGCTTATATAGAAATATATAATATACCTTTCTCTCGCTTAGAGAAGTGCTTCCATATGCCAATTACCGTTAACTTGAATCACTTTATCCCAGTGTTAACCAGCCCACACACACTAGAGACAACAACCCGGTTGACAATACCTAATCCATCCATTTGCCTGTGTGTATCAGAAGAATAATCATTCCTTACATTTTTTATGTTGAGATTAATTGTTTTTAAAATGTAAAAGGGTAATACCAATTATTTTATAATCATACAGGCCTATTCCAATAGAGAACCTAGGCAGGTTTGTAATTATATAATCCTTTATCCTAGCCATATAATACATCTATTCATATTTATTACGTTTTATCTTAAAAGCTAATCATTCCGATTCACATCGGCGAACAAGGGACGCACTATATAACAGTTTTTAAGTCATTGTATACCCGAGCTCTACAATTAGGATATACAGTTGAAGTCGGAAGTTTACATACACATAGGTTGGAGTCATTAAAACTCGTTTTTCAACCACTCCACAAATTTCTTGTTAGGACATCTACTTGGTGCATGACACAAGTAATTTTTCCAACAGTTGTTTACAGACAGATTATTGCACTTATAATTCACTGTATCACAATTCCGGTGGGTCAGAAGTTTACATACACTAAGTTGACTGTGCCTTTAAACAGCTTGGAAAATTCTAGAAAATTGTCATGGCTTTAGAAGCTTCTGATAAGCTAATTGACATCATTTGAGTCAATTGGAGGTGTACCTGTAGATGTATTTCAAGGCCTACCTTCAAACTCAGTGCCTATTTGCTTGACATCATGGGAAAATCAAAAATCAGCCAAGACCCCAGAAAAAAATTTGTAGACCTCCACAACTCTGGAAATTGCTCCCAAGGATGAACCAAATGCCTGAAGGTACCACGTTCATCTGTACAAACAATAGTATGGAAGTATAAACACCATGGGACCACGCAGCCGTCATACCGCTCAGGAAGTAGACGCGTTCTGTCTCCTAGAGATGAACGTACTTTGGTGCGAAAAGTGCAAATCAATTCCAGAACAACAGCAAAGGACCTTGTGAAGATGCTGGAGGAAACCGGTACCAAAGTATCTATATCCACAGTAAAACGAGTCCTATATCGACATAACCTGAAAGGCCGCTCAGCAAGGAAGAAGCCACTGCTCCTGAACCGCCATAAAAAAGCCAGACTACGGTTTGCAACTGCTCATGGGGACAAAGATCATACTTTTTGGAGAAATGTCCTCTGGTCTGATGAAACAAAAATAGAACTGTTTGGCCATAATGACCATCGTTATGTTTGGAGGGAAAAGGGGGAGGCTTGCAAGCCAAAAAACACCATCCTAACCGTGAAGCACGGGGGTGGCACCATCATGTTGTGGGGGTGCTTTGCTGTGGGATGGACTGGTGCACTTAGATGGCACACAAAATAGATGGCATCATAGGCAGGAAAATTATGTGGATATATTGAAGCAACATCTCAAGACATCAGTCAGGAAGTTAAAGCTTGGTCGCAAATGGGTCTTCCAAATGGACAATGACCCCAAGCATACTTCCAAAGTTGTGGCAAAATAGCTTAAGGACAACAAAGTCAAGGTATTGGAGTGGCCATCACAAAGCCCTAACCTCAATCCTATAGAAATTGCAGAACTGAAAAAGCATGTGCTAGCAAGGAGGCCTACACACCTGACTCAGTTACACGAGCTCTGTCAGGAGGAATGGGCCCAAATTCACCCAACTTATTGTGGGAAGCTTGTGGAAGGCTACCCAAAACGTTTGACCCAAGTTAAACAATTTATAGGCAATGCTACCAAATACTAATTGAGTGTATGTAAACTTCTGACCCACTGGGAATGTGATGAAAGAAATAAAAGCTGAAATAAATCATTCTCTCTACTATTATTCTGACATTTCACATTCTTAAAATAAAGTGGTGATCCTAACTGACCTAAGACAGGGAATTGTTACTAGGATTAAATGTCAGGAATTGTGAAAAACTGAGTTTAAATGTATTTGGCTGAGGTGTATGTAAACTTCCGACTTCAACTGTATCGTATTAAACAAACAAAAAACTACCTTGATATTTCCAATGTACAGTCTTCAAATTAAATACATAAAAAAATTATAAAGAAAGAAAAAGGTCACCCTCCAGGCTTCCTGCACCATGGTGGGCCAGCTACCAACCTCTGTCCACCACTGGGGGCTGGCCCCGCCAGCAGGGGGGCCTACACAACCTTTGCTTGTGGCTCAGGCAACCTCGGTTCACGACTGGGGCCTGATCTTGCCGGGTGGCCAGCTACCAAATCCAAGCGGGCTGTCATGTGCCTTTTACTGAGGAATGGCTTCCGCCTGGCCACTCTATCATAAAGGCCTGATTGGTGCTGCAGAGATGGTTGTTCTTCTGCAATGTTGTCCCATCTCCACAGAGGAACTCTGGAGCTCTGTCAGAGTGACCATTGGGTTCTTGGCCACTTCCCTGACCAAGGCCCTTCTCCCGCGATTGCTCAGTTTTGCAGGGCCCAAACTTCTTCCATTTAAGAATGATGGAGGCCACTGTGTTCTTGGGGACCTTCAATGCTGCAGATATTTTTGATACCCTTCCCCAGACCTGTGCCTCGACACATTTCTGTTTTGGAGCTCTACGGACAGTTCCTTCAACCTCATGGCTTGGTTTTTGCTCTGACATGCACTGTCAACTGTGGGTCCTTTTATATAGACAGGTGTGTGCCTTTCCAAATCATGTCCAATCAATTGAATTTACCACAGGTGGACACCTGAGCTCAATTTCGAGTCTCATAGCAAAGGGTCTGAATACTTATGTAAATAAGGTAAGTTTTATTTTTAATAAATTTGCAAAAAATGATTTAATATATTTTAGACTAAGGCTGTAATGTAACAAAATGTGGAAAAAGTCAAGGGTTCTGAATATTTTCCGAATACAATATGTAAATGTGATATTTCACTTCATAATTTTTTACAAATTTGCAAAAAAGTCTCTAAACCTTTTTGCTTTGTCATTATGGGATATTGTGTGTCAATTGATGAGGGGGGAAAAAGATGTAATCCATTTTAGAATAATGGTGTAACGTAACAAAATGTGGAAAACGTCCAGGTCTGATTACTTTCCGAGTGCACTGTAATCAAATCAAATTTGAGTGGTCACATACACGTGTTTAGCAGATGTTATTACGGATGTAGAGAAATGCTTGTCTTTCTTGCTCCGACAGCGCAGTAATATCTAACAAGTAATATCTAACAATTTCACAACATATACACACAAATCTAAGTAAAGGAATGGAATTAAGAATATATACATATATGGATGTTCTAGTGATGGCTATTGAACAGTCTGATGGCCTTGAGATAGAAGCTGTTTTTCAGTCTCTCGGGCCCAGCTTTGATGCACCTGTGCTGACCTCACCTTCTGGATGATAGTGGGGTGAACAGGCAGTGGCTCGGGTAGTGGTTGTCCTTGATTATCTTTTTAGTTTGTCAGTGATGTGTATGCTGAGGAACTTGAATCTTTCCACCTTCACCAACTACTGTCCCGTCGATGTGGATAGGGGGGTGCTCCCTCTGCTGTTTCCTGAAGTCCACGATCATCTCTTTTGTTATGTTGACGTTGAATGAGAGGTTATTTTCCTGGCACCACACTCCCAGAGCTCTCACCACCTCCCCATAGGCTGTCTCGCCATTGTTGGTAATCAAGCGTACTGTTGTGTCGTCTGCAAACTTGATGATTGAGTTGGAGGCGTGCGTGGCTTCGCAGTCATGGGTGAACAGGGAGTACAGGAGAGGGCTGAGCAAGCACCCTTGTGGGGCCACAGTGTTGAGGATAAGCGAAGTGGAGGTGTTGTTTCCTACCTTCACCACCTAGGGGTGGCCCGTCAGGAAGTACAGGACCCAGTTGCACAGGGCGGTGTTCAGACCCAGGGCATTGAGCTTAATGATGAGCTTGGAGGGTACTATGGTGTTGAATGCTGAGCTATAATCAATGAACAGCAATCTTACATAGGTATCCTCTTGTCCAGATGAGATAGGGCAGTGCGATGGCGATTGCATCGTCTGTGGAGCTATTGGGGCGGTAAGCAAAGAACTGTAACTCAGTAAAATCTTTGCGTTTTATATATTTGTTCAGTGTATATATATAGTATTTTGTAGACTATTGTACTATTCACAGTAAAGTCTGCAAAAACACTACAGTGAATACTAGTATTTACTGCAGTATACTGTAGAATTTAAAGGTAACTACTATAAATACTGTAGTAAAATAACTGCACTGCCCTACAAAGGCAAAGTGCAGAAACTACATAAAATATTTTACTTCAAAATCTGACTTCAAAGTGAGTCATTTTTGGTACTTCATGAATTATTCTGAAAATCTGGCTTGTTCTTGTGTCAGGAAACTAAATTCCACATTAATCAGATATTACACCCGGACCTTACAAAATATAAAATATTTTTGACCGAATTTGCAGATACTGCACTTTGCCTTATACACTATGGTAATTAATGAAGTGTTTTTGCAGATTGTAGTATACTGTAATATTTACTGTAGTATTTATTGCAATGTTTTTTGCGGACATTACTGTAGTATTTACTATATGTTTTTGTTTTACTATCTTTGACATAGAGGTGCAGGCTTTCTCCTTGAGAATACTATAGTATTCTACAGTATACTACAACATTCTATAGTAAGCACTACACATGATCAAGGGATACTACAGTGTGAAGTATAGTATACTACATAATTATGTAGTAAATAAGGTAGTATTCAATAGTAAACTGTAGTATTTTGTTCATGTGGGTGGTACAGGCCCCAGGCATCTGTGCCTCTAGACTTATAGGCGCCTCCCTTTTAACTTACAGCTCAGGACAGGTGGGTACATTTATCAGGCTGTAAATATAAAGTTAGATAAAAAGGACCTCACATTTACAAGTATAAGTGGATACATGTTCATCTATTTCCCAACATATATTTATTAAAACAAAGCTTGCCTATTATATTTTGAAGCCTGAGGTTGATGTTTTAAAGCTAAAGTTCAGTGTGTCTTGAAGCTAGATTGAACAATTACTAAGGGATTCAGAACAAACGTGGTTGGATGGGACTTTGTATTTCATGTGTTTATGTATATGGGATGTTCTTCCGTATCACATGCTTTTCGTGTTTGCCTGTGAGCAATGTGCATGTACGTGTGAGTTAATCACCATAATCAAACTAAAAGTGCTTCATTAACAGTAAAAGCTGTGACAACCAAGCACAAACTCCTGTTGACTGTCAGACAGCCAAGTCGTACACACAAACCCCCCCCCCTCGCGGAATTTGGACCGCTAAAACGAATCTCTGCCATGCAATGACTGTGCGAGAGCCAGAGAAGGAGTGTGTGGCGAAGGGAGAGAACATTGTGTCTCTGTGTTAGGGGCATGTGAGCAATGGGTGTGGTGGTGTGGCTATACACTCTCTCTCGCTCTCTTTCTCTCTAGCTCTCTGTCTCTCCATCTGTCTTTGTGCCTCTGACTGAGATAAGCCCTGGGGCTGTCGCTCCCTGTGATCTCAAACTCTCATAGTGCAGGGAGCTGGCTGATACAACCACAACTGATGGTTTAGTGTTTTTTTTTTACAAGCCCTGCCATTACACACAATACATTAGAGGGAGAAAATCATTAAGGTACACCCTATACAACTTAATCTAGCTTGCCAACTTCAATCTAGGACTCTTTTTCAACCACCACACAAATACTGTAAATACAGTACACTCAAAATGGTGCACAACGTGATACAAACATAACTATGCAAATACACATTACGTCGATGCATGTACTGTACTCTATCCTCACACATGCATGCAAATGGACACATTCCTATGTACATTTTACTGTAGTACATGCTGTTTCTCAGTAGTCGTCACACTGTATCGTGATAGCTAATATCCTTGTCCTTGGGCGGCGCCACATGCAGTGTTCCACCCTTATCAGGCATCTCCTATTACAGCTGGATCTTCTATTACGGCTCACATGGTGAGTCAGATGGACTCATCTCCTGTCTTCACTCTTATTCATCACCTCTTCTACCCTCTATGGATGGATGATGCCCCAGCCTATTCCACTTAAGGCAGAATGCTCCTGTGCAGACAAGCCACTGCTTGGCTGGCTCCCCTATTACAGTCAGAGGATCTGCAGTTATGGAGACACTCATTTGCAGGATGTGGTTTGAGAAGGACTGAGGGGGTGCAATGGCTCTCTTGATTGGAGCATAGTCCTTGTAACATCAAAATTGGGGGTTTGATTCCTGTACGCCTATGAGTGTTAACTGTAAATGCCTGCTATATGACTAGGCTATATTATTACATAGACAGGCAGGGTGTTTTAGGGTGAGTGACTCAGCGTGATCCCACTCTCCCTCTTTTTAAACAAACATGTCTGTTCTTTACCATAATTACATTATTGTAACTTTGATTTGCACTAAGACCGAGACTATTACAGTACTTAGTATCACTGCAATACGTCCTCGTGCTGTGTGTGTTGCAGTCAGTGTTTTGTTGTTGGTGTGTTGTTTGCTGGTATGTCCTCCTAACTGGTAACAGATTGTGGTATGCTGGGAAGGTGTTGTCAGAGCCTGACACTATCATTATGATTACTGTGCTGTAATCACAGCTGTTGCACTCACGCTAAACAATTAGGGATGTGTATGGGTGTATGTATAGTATATATTTTTTAGGAGGACATTTTTGTATATTGGAAAATAATGAGCTCAAAGATGTTGATAATGAAATCTGTCTCTGTTGTCTTGTGATTTTACCATTACAAATGTGATGACTGTCACATGAAAATGAATCCTACTTAACATGGTAATACAACTGAAAAAGGATGGAAAGGATAAAGACATTTATTTAAGGCACTTTATCGGACTCCAAAGCTATGTGCCTTTGGACGTGGTAGGAGAGTCACACCTGCCCTAAGACACTTATGAAAATGCTTTGTTGTGAGTAAAAGAAGCCTATTGAAAAA
Organism: Salvelinus namaycush; assembly: GCF_016432855.1. NCBI lineage: Eukaryota > Metazoa > Chordata > Actinopteri > Salmoniformes > Salmonidae > Salvelinus > Salvelinus namaycush. The sequence goes on from NC_052333.1 coordinate 39,522,428, forward strand.
TACCTTCTTTGTGTGTGAAAGAAGCCAATGGAAATGAGGGTAACCGAGACACATTTAGCTTGGCTGGATACAGATATCAAACGTATAATAGAGTCAATCCATTTTTCACAGCAACCCTTTTGATTTGAATGAAACTTTCCATACATATATGCCCATTGTAGTAGTGCCAAGAAAGTGACTTTTTGGACCTGAATGCCAATACATTTAAGAGATAACACCACTGTGTGTGGTGAGCTTTCTGGTGCCAAGAGCTGCTGAGGCATCACCCAAGTGTGTGGCATACTCTGTGAAGGATAAATCCAGTAGCTATAGGACTCAGGCTGGTTCCCAGAGTAGTCCTTTACATGATCATCACCAGACTCTTCATCAAGCATCTCCCTGACCACCTTCCTAGAATCAAGTCATGAACTGTCCCTCTCTTTGGAGGATGCATGCACTCAAAGGACTTGGCCTCTATTGGTTGACCTAACTATAGTTACTCATGATGATGTATTACTTGTTTGTATTTTGCTTTTGAAGCGCTTTGAGACTTATGAAAAACACTATAGACATTTAAGAAATGTATTAGTATTATTATCAAGGTGCTCAAAGTTGACCCATTTTGCATAGCCCAGCATACCATGAGACATCCATGTCTTTATCACTGGAAAAGATAAACAGTTGAGTTTGATATCAGTTAAAAGCTTACAAATAGGTCTTTCAAACTATTAAGTCATTTCTGGGAAAAAGTTTTGTATAAAAAATGTCCTTTTTACCTTTAAACATACAGTTGAAGACGGAAGTTTACATACACCTTAGCCAAATACATTTAAACTCAGTTTTTCACAATTCCTGACACTTAATCCTAGTAAAAATTCCCTGTCTTAGGTCAGTTAGGATCACCACTTTATTTTAAGAATGTGAAATGTCAGAATAATAGTAGAGAGAATGATTTACTCCAGCTTTTATTTCTTTCATCACATTCCCAGTGGGTCAGAAGTTTACATACACTCAATTAGTATTTGGTAGCATTGCCTTTAAATTGTTGAACTTGGGTCAAACGTTTCGGGTAGCCTTCCACAAGCTTCGCACAATAAGTTGGATGAATTTTGGCCCATTCCCATTCCTAACCCACAACATGATGGCTTCTTCCTTGCTGAGCGGCCTTTCAGGTTATGTTGATATTGGACTCGTTTTACTGTGGATATAGATACTTTTGTACCTGTTTCCTCCAGCATCTTCACAAGGTCCTTTGCTGTTGTTCTGGGATTGATTTGCACTTTTCGCACCAAAGTACGTTCATCTCTAGGAGACAGAACACGTCTCCTTCCTGAGCGGTATGATGACTGCGTGGTCCCATGGTGTTTATACTTGCATACTATTGTTTGTACAGATGAACGTGGTACCTTCAGTCGTTTGGAAATTGCTCCCAAGGATGAACCAGACTTGTGGAGGTCTACACATTTTTTCTGAGATCTTGGCTGATTTCTTTTGATTTTCCCATGATGTCAAGCAAAGAGGTACTGAGTTTGAAAGTAGGCCTTGAAAAACATCCGCAGGTACACCTCCAATTGACTCAAATGATGTCAACTAGCCTATCAGAAGCTTCTAAAGCCATGACATCATTTTCTGGAATTTTCCAAGCTGTTTAAAGGCACAGTCAACTTAGTGTATGTAAACTTCTGACCCACTGGAATTGTGATACAGTGAATTCATCTGTCTGTAAACAATTGTTGGAAAAATGACTTGTGTCATGCACAGAGTAGATGTCCTAACCGACTTGCCTAAACTATAGTTTGTTAACAAGAAATTTGTGGAGTGGTTGAAAAACGCGTTTTAATGACTCCAACCTAAGTGTATGTAAACTTCCGACTTCAACTGTAAATTATCTAAAAATACGTAAACTCACAATCTCATATGTTGTAGCTTACACCCTATTTACATCTAAGGTTTTTGTGTTGTGCCCACTATTGGATGAGACACTACATGCTCTTGAATACAGGATGGATGTCATGTTTGGGCTAATAAACTTTCAAATGGTACCTCAAAGATGGTTGGAGGTCCACACATCAGAGAATGTTGGCTTGAATGGGAATATGTTATTTTCAATTATACTGTCAATCATCCATAGGAAACCTAATGAAATCATAGAAATATAGAAAATAGAATATACATGACTGTTTAAGTTGACATTCGACAGTGGGTGGTACCGGCGGTCATCTTTGTGGTAGTAATTATAAGTTAAAATTTCAATTCAATAAAAATGTCAATGTTGAAGGGAAGGGATAAATCCATTCTTCTATGAATTCTATTTATATGATTGAAATGACACCAACCCTGTATTCAAGAGCATGTTGTGTCTCAACCTATGGGCACAAGACAAAAGCCTCAGATGAAATGGGGTCTAAGCGACAACATATGCAAATTTAAAAAAATCTGAGTTTAAGATAATTTACGTTAAAGGTTTACAAATTATTTTTATTTAAAAAATAATTAAAGCAATAATAAAATTGTTTTGATTTTAAATGATGTCAAACTCCACCATATATATTTTACAGTGAGGAATACATTGATGTCTCATGGTCTGGTGGGGTATGCACAATGGGTCAACTTTGAGCATCACAACCTCCTGAATGTTTTGGCATTCAGGTCCAAAAAGTCACTTTCTGACCGCTTCTTCTGTGAGCAAACATATGAAAAGTTTTGTTTTAAATCAAAAAAGTGAGTGAATTCAAATGGATTTACCCAATATTCATCCATAACCAGTTTTCTTAGGAATAAACCACATAACCTACTTCTCCAAAACTGAGTGAATCTAAATGTTATACACATACAAATACTTACGGTATTTGAAGAGTCGAGCCTGGTTTATCGATTAACCATTTAGCAGTGCCAAGTGCATTGTTGTCTGTTCAAAGAGCAGATGTGTGGAGGAAGGGAGCTTTTGTAAAACTCTGTTAGGAGCTGTGTCCACGCATGATCACAAGGAGATTTAGAATCCGTTTGTTCACACAGTGCATTCAGAAAGTATTCAGACCCCTTGACTTTTTCCACATTTTGTTACGATACAGCCATATTGCTCCAACACCATGCTTCACCGTAGGGATGGTGCCAGGTTTCCTCCATTCAGGCCAAAGAGTTCAATCTTGGTTTCATCAGACCAGAGAATCTGTTTTCTCATGGTCTGAGTTCTTTAGGTGCCTTTTGGCAAACTCCAAGTGGCTGTCATGTGCCTTTTACTGAGGAGTGGCTTCCGTCTGGCCAATCTACCATAAAGGCCTGATCGGTGGAGTGCTGCAGAGATGGTTGTCCTTCTGGAAGGTTCTCCCATCTCCACAGAGCAACTCTGGAGCTCTGTCAGAGTGACCATCATGTTCTTGGTCACCTCCCTGACCAAGGCTCTTCTCCCCCGATTGCTCAGTTTGGCAGGGTGGCCAGCTCTAGGATGAGTCTTCGTGGTTCCAAACTTCTTCCATTTAAGAATGATGGAGGCCAGTGTGTTCTTGGGGATCTTCAATGCTGCAGAATTGTTTTGGTACCCTTCCCCAAATCTGTGCCTCGACACAATCCTGACTTGGAGCTCTACGGATAATTCCTTCAACGTCATGGCTTGGTTTTGGCTATGACATGGACTGTCAACTGTGGGATCTTATATAGACAGGTGTGTGCCTTTCCAAATCAAGGTCCAATCAATTGAATCTACCACAGGTGGACTCCAATCAAGTTGTAGAAACATCTCAAGGATGATCAATGAAAACAGGATGCACCTGAGCTCAATTTCTAATCTCATAGCAAAGGGTCTGAATACTTATGTAAATAAGGTATTTCAGTTTTTTGTTTTTCATACATTTGCAAACATTTATAAAAACCTGTTTTCGCTTTGTCATTATGGGTTATTGTGTGTAGATTGATGAGAATTTGTATCTATTTAATCCATTTTAGATTAAGGCTTGAACGTTAAAAAAAAATTGGAAAAAGGGAATGGGTCTGAATACTTTCCGAATGCACTGTATATCAGTCATGGGAAAGCAGGACGGAGACAGGTGTATAGATTTAGAAATATTATGAGACATCTCCTTCGCATAGAGTTGATCAGGCTGTTGATTGTGGCCTGTGGAATGTTGTCCCACTTCTCTTCAGTGGCTGTGCGAAGTTGCTGGATAATGGCGAGAACTGGAACACGCGGTCGTACACACAGGCCATGGAAGAACTGGTACATTTTCAGCTTCCAGGAATTGTGTACAGATCCTTGCAACATGGGGCCGTGCATTATCATGCTGACACATGAGGTGATGACGGAAGATGAATGGCACGACAATGGGCCTCATGATCTCGTCACGGTATCTCTGTGCATTCAAATTGTGTTCGTTGTCCGTAGCTTATGCCTACCCATACCATTACCCCACCGCCACAATGGGGCCATCTGTTTACGATGTTGACATCAGCAAACCGCTCACCCACATGATGCCATCTGCCCGGTACAGTTGAAACCGGGATTAATCCGTGGAGAACAGGTGGATGGATTATTTTAGCAAAGGAGAAATGCTTACAAACAGGGATGTAAACACATTTGTGCACAAAATTTTAGGGGAATAAGCTTTTTGTGCGTTTGAAAAAGTTCTGTGATCTTTTATTTCAGCTCATTTCAACACTTTGTGTATGTATGTATGTATATATGTGTGTATTTACATGAATGTTTATTTATACATATACTGTATATATGTGTGGGTATTTGTATGTGTGTGTGTGTATATATAATATATTTAGCAAAAAAATATATGTGGGATTGGAATGATGCAGACATTGATGGAAGTAAAAGCTATCGCAATATAAAAATAAAATACTTTACATGTTGCGTTTATTATTTTTGTTCAGTGTACATAAAGCAAATGGGGTCTATATCAGTGGTTGTCAGTGCCTTTTAAAATGAGGTAGGCCTTTTTTTTCATGAGCATAGCCTTATTTCTATTACAGCATATTGGATGACTCTCAACAGCGATAGGTTTAGGCTACTACATGATACTCGAATTTCCCTTATACCCATCATGAGGTTGCTACAACCTAGCCTATGAATGAACGTTTACAATGTGGGTGCAAACAGGTTGAGAGACAAATTTGACGTGACAGACAGTGACATGCAGTACTGCCTTGCACACTCTTGCCTGCATCTAGCTGATAGTCATTAGTGTAGTCATTAGTCCAACAGTTGCAAACGAGAGTTTCTATTGGACAAATTCAGGTATGTTTATCCCCATTTTGTACCATTTGCTTCCGTTTAAGAAACTTTTTCAACAGAATCGGCAGAAAGAATACACCCCTTTATCACGCGTAAATTTCATTTTCAGTTCACAGTTCCTTTTCACAGCAGCCACGTTGTATTCCTTCTCGCATTCATGCGCTCTCCTCCTCTCACCTCTTCCCTTCACTTGTGGACTTCAATGCACAACACATCAGCTGTATGTGACCAGGTTAAATAACCTTTCCAAACCAAACAGCTACACACAGCCTAGATTGTCTCCATATTAGCTAAATTAACAGTCAGCATAGCTAATAGAACTAACACGTTAGTAAACCCACTACATTCATGCAGTAACGTAACTTTCTAAATGTTTTACAATTTACATTTTTATGAAATTCACTGATGAGAATGGTCCTCCCCTTCCTCCTCTGAAGAGCCACCACTGGTCTATACTGAGCTGGATGAAGGGAGAGCCGGTATAGAGGCAGTCGGACAAACACATTCAGGCTTGTAAGGGAACACATGCAGGCACGCACAAACACACACAAACACACCTCTTCACCTCTCTGTACACACACTGTACACACAAGTTCAGGAAGGCTCAGTATAAATAACAAACATGGATTAACTGCATTGAAACTCTCTGTAGACGCAGGATCAGATCAGACAGTGACATCTAGAGAAGCTGCCTTTACAATCATGTTAAGTAAAGCCTAAACCACCTCTCCGAAGACTATTCACTCTCTTAATTCATGTGGAACTGCCGTTATAGAGTGTTTTATTTTCCCATTCAGACTGATGCTAAAGCAGTTAACCTCCCTTATTAAAAAGGGGTTTTCCCCAAAGAGAATGTTTGTTTATTTTAGAGAAAATACCTTATGACAATTAAATTACACATGTTTAAGACCATAGAATGAAAAATTATTTCAAACGTTAGAAGTTAAGTGTTTAAAACATTTGATAAGGCTCCTTTTTTATTTAACCTTTATTTAACTAGGCAAGTCAGTTAAGAACAAATTCTTCTTTACAGTGATGGCCTACCCCGGTCAAACCAGGACGACGCTGGGCCAATTGTGCGCCGCCCTATGGGACTCCCAACCACAGCCAGATGTGATGCAGCCTGGATTTAAACCAGGGACTGCAGTGACACCTCTTGCACTGAGATGCAGTGCCTTAGACCGTTGCACCACTCGAGAGCCTGAAATTATCCCACTGGGCACAGACATCAGTTCAACATCTAGTTTTGGTTGAGTTTCCAACACGTGAATTCAACGAGAAATCAACAAAAAATGTCACCATGTCATTGGATTTAGGTTAAATGTTTGGGGGAAAAATACAAAATCCCCTTACGTTGATGACTTTTTGCAAATCCACGTTGATTCAACGTTATCAGATAGATTTTTTGGTTGAAATGACATGTTAACAACGTTGTGTCACGCCCTGATCTGTTTCACCTGTTCCTGTGATTGTCTCCACCCCCTCCAGGTGTCACTTATTTTCCTGTCTCTCTGTGCCAGTTCGTCTTGTATGTTTAGTCAAGTCAACCAGTGTTTTTCCCTTACTCCTTTTTGCTATTCTCCTTTTTCTAGTCCTCCTGGTTTTGACCCTTGCCTGTTTCTGGACTCTGTACCCGCCTGCCTGACCATTCTGCCTGCCTTGACCTGTCTGCCACTCTGTACCTCCTGGACTCTGATCTGGTTTTGACCTTTTTGCCTGTCCAGGACCATTCTCTTGCCTACCCCTTTGGATTATTAAACATTGTAAGACTCCAACCATCTGCCTCCTGTATCTGCATCTGGGTCTCACCTTGTGCCTTGATACGTTGATTCGACCAGTCTTTGGCCAGTGGGATGATTCCAGAATATACCATTGTTACTCAACCATTCTTTTTCAATAACTTAAGCATTGTCCATTTAATTGTAAATAATATAAGGAGGATCACCTGAGTTAATTCACACATTGTATGTCATAAATTAAGATTTACTAGAGTAACAGGTATTTTGACCACATTGAAATCTATGGCTTATTTATGATAAAGTACACATTTTCATATTCAGTCCATACAGTAGAGAACAAATAGCCTATTAACAGTATATATTGCTATGTTGTCAACATTTTGCTGGTATTGCCAAAGGGACAGGACACAACTGTGAAGTGACAGCCATCCTTAATGTGGAATGTGTTGCTATTTAAGAACCCACAGTACTTAGTTGGACTGGTTTGACTTTTCTAGTTAGTTACTGTAATTTTAGGTCAGATCCAGAGTTGGATTAGAAAAGCAGTGCGGTGGAAACAACAGGCAGTCAGTGTCTGCGTCCCAAATGGAACCAGCACCATTTCAACTTCAACATCATCCAATCACCGATTCTTAGTCTAATACAGTGACAACTAAAAGTCACCAAAAACAATTTAATCCAATCAACGAAAGTTAAATATGAAATGGTTTGCTACGGGCGTTAACAATGTCATAATCTTTTTGACAAGACAACATCAGACATATACATAAACAGAGGGGTGCTTATGTAACGGATGTGAAATGGCTAGCTAGTTAGCGGTGGTGCGCGCTAATAGCATTTCAATCGGTGACGTCACTTGCTCTGAGACCTTGAAGTAGTGGTTCCCCTTGTTCTGCAAGGGCCGCGGCTTTTGTGGAGCGATGGGTAACGATGCTTCGTGGGTGACTGCAGTTGATGTGTGCAGAGGGTCCCTGGTTCGCGCCCGGGGCGAGGGGACGGACTAAAGTTAAACTGTTACACTTAGTCCTCTTGCCTCTGATTTCAGATTGGGTGCAGGCTGCTCAGACTCACTCTACAAGCACAGAATCAGTCAACCCAGTCATCAGAACAGTTCATTGACAAGGTACATTGATCATTCTTTTTATTCTCACTATTACTAAATAATAATCAGGATTATATTGTATTGTATTCTTACTCTATTTCTCACAGTCACAGCCACAGTCAAACAGTGAATACCAGTCAACCAGTGAATACCAGACTAGCCAGAGGCTAAATCTGATCCCACCTTTGGGAAGAGAAAGTAGAGGTCCTTAAGGTGTGTATGAGCAAGTTTAAGCCTGTGTGCATTAGTGTGTATGTGATTTCAGAGCTTCCCTTGACTAACAGAATACCCCAGCTCTATTGTACAGGTGTACCTCAAGTCCCACAAACAAAGAAGGAGAACACCAGCAGAGTGTCAAGATGTTGACAGACGAGGTGTCTCAGATACAGGAGGTCAGTGAGTGCTGCCATCTTGATTTAGTTTTCTCTGCACCAGCAATATGGGAGAATGACTCAACATTACACAGTGGGTGGGGTTCTCTTGAAGGACAGGGAAATTAATGGGTGGGTTGGGTGTACAGAGGAAGGGTGTGTGTTGTTGATGTAAAGTCCTTCTAGTGTGTGTGTGTGTGTGTGTGTGTGTGTGTGTGTGTGTGCATGCTGGTGTAGTGGAAATAAAACATATAATGTGTGTTATGTGTTGTCTCTCTTTAGGTTCGGTACTGTCTGAAGACCTTGAGGGAACAGATGGCCACCAGACAGAATAACAAGGTACAATGCCTTCAGGAGGTATTCGTACCCCTTGATTATTCCACATTTTGTTGTGTTACAGCCTGGTTTCAAAATGACTTAAATATTTTTTTTAAGTCACCCATCTACACATAATACCTCATAATGGCAAAGTGAAAACATGTTTTTATAAAATGTTTGCAAATGTATTGAAAATTAAATACAGAATTATCTAATTTACATAAGTATTCACACCCCTGAGTCAATACATGTTAGAATCATCCTTGGCAGCGATTACAGCTGTGAGTCTTTCTGGGTAAGTCTCTAAGAGCTTTGCACACCTGGATTGTACAATATTTGTACATTATTCTTTAAAAAATGTATCAAGCTCTGTCAAGTTGGTTGTTGATCATTGCTAGACAGCCATTTACAAGTCTTTCCATAGATTTTCAAGACAATTTAATTCAAAACTGTAACTAGGACACTCAGGAACGTTCAGAGTTGTCTTGGTAAGCAACTCCAGTGTATATTTGGGTTTTAGGTTATTGTCCTGCTGAAAGGTGAATTCATCTCCCAGTTTCTGGTGGAAAGCAGACTGAACCAAATTTTCCTCTAGGATTTTGCTCCATTCCATTTATTTCGATTCTGAAAAACTCCCCAGTTCTTAACGATAACAAGAATACCCATAACGTGATGCAGTCACCACTATGCTTGAAAATATGGAGCGTGGTACTCAGTAATATGTTGTATTGGATTTGCCCCAAACATAACATTTTGCCAGATTTTTTGCAGGATTACTTTAGTGCTTTGTTGTAAACAACATGTTTTCAAATATTGTTTTCAAATATGTTTTCAAATATTTATATTATGTACAGGCTTCCTTCTTTTCACTCTGTCAGTTAGGTTAGTATTGTGGAGTAACTACAACGTTGTTGATCCATCATCAGTTTTCTCCTATCACAGCCATTGAACTCTGTAATTGTATTAAAGTCACCATTGACTTCATGGTGAAATCCCTGAGCGGTTTACTTCCTCTCATGCCACTGAATTAGGAAGTGTGCATGTATCTTTGTAGTGACTGGGTGTATTGACACACCATCCAAAGCATAATAACTTCACCATGCTCAAAGGGATATTCAATGTCTGCTTTTTATTTTATTTACCCATCTACCAATAGGTGCCGTTCTTTGCGAGGCATTGGAAAACCTACCTGGTCTTTGTGATTCAATCTGTGTTTGAAATGTACCGCTTGACTGAGGGACCTAAGAGATAATTGCATGCGTGGGGTACAGAGATGAGGTAGTTATTCAAAAATTATGTTAAACTCTATTATTGTCATGCCTGCTCCCGCTTCCCCTCTCTGGTGCTCGAAGGCGCCAGGCTGCCTTTTATTACGCACACCTGTCGCCATCATTACACGCATCAGCACTCATTGTTCTCACTTGGACTCCTTCACGTTGTTGATTGCCCCCTCTATATCTGTCTGTTCCTCCGTTTTGTTCCCCGTGTCAGCATTATTGTCGTAATGTCGTTTTGTTCCCCCCGTCCAGACGCTGTTCTTGTTTTGTTTGAAGTCCTTTTTCCATTAAATGTTCACTCCCTGTACTTGCTTCTCGTCTTCAGCGTCGGTCCTTACAGAATGCTGACAGCACTATTTGAAGCATCAGGGAGTTCTTGTTTTTGGTGGTGACGTCAGGTCCGGGTGCCGCCGCTGATGGAACTGGGGGTGCCTCAGCTGGCTATGCGGGCTTCCATGCCTTAGAGGTTTCCTTGCCTCGGTTGGCTCGGCAGGCTCCCATCCCACGTCATGCCTCAGCCGGCTCGTCAGGCTCCCACGCGTCAGTGGGATCGTCAGGCTTTCACGCCTCAGCCGGCTCGTCAGGCTCCCACGCCTCAGCCAATTCATCGGGCTTCTACGCCTCAACCGACTAGTCCAGCGCACATGCCTCGGCCGGCCCATCAGGCTCGCACAGGTGGGACGCCGGGTGGTGCCCCTAGAAGGGGGGGTACTGTCACACCTACTCCCGCTTCCCCTCTGGTGCTCGAGACTGGACTCCTTCACGTTGTTGATTACCCCCTCTATATCTGTCTGTTCCTCAGTTTTGTTCCCCGTGTCAGCATTATTGTCGTAATGACGTTTTGTTCCTCCGTCCAGACACTGTTCTTGTTTTGTTTGTTGTTTCCGTAAAATGTTCACTCCCTGTACTTGCTTCTCGTCTCCAAAGTCAATACTTACACTTATTGCACACAGAGTGAGTCCATGCAACTTATTATGTGACTTATTAAGCACATGTTTACTCCTGACCTTATTTAGGCTCAAGACAATTCATCTTTTCATGTTTTATTAATTTGAATACATTTCTAAAAACATAATTACACTTTGACATTATGAGGTATTGTGTGTAGGCCAGTGACACAACATCTCAATTGAATCAATTTTAAACTCAGGCTGTAACACACCAACATGTGGGAAAAATATATATAATTTCTGAAAGCACTTAACTCATTCTTATACTTTCTAATACTCAAATACAAACAAATAGATACAAATACTGATGAAATAACTCCACTAACCCCTGCTCTCTCCTTCAGCTTCCAGCCAATGGTTACAAAGTCAGTGTCACCCTGCCTACCAACCCAGCAATTGTCACCAATTGTAAAATTGTTGGGACTGAGTCAGAAACAAATGTAAGACCTTATTTGCATATCAACATTTACTCAAACTTTTGTTCTCTTAAATATTTTGTTTTGTTTGCATCAGTTCCACATTAGTGCTTTATAGAAAGAAAGTATTTAACTACTGTGGAGACGATTTGAATAGGAATTTGAACATGAACTGAAAATTACATTTATATTCAAACTATAAAATACTTTTAAAAACATTTTCACAAACCACATCCCTCTGTTTTTTTAAATGGCTGCTGGTCTCCATTTTAAAAGTATAGTGATATAGACCACACACAGAGATGTCACACACAATATATATATATATACACACACACACACACACACACACACACACGCTCTAACAACATATCCAATTTCAGTGCATCACAACATAGCATCCTGTAAAAGGACACCAGACAGCCATTACCTACAGTGGTGAGAGAACGTCTGTAAACCCTTTAGCATTTTACTGTATTTCTGCATAGATTTGACCTAGTCTAAATAATATATCAAGTTAACCTGATTTAAAAAATTACACAAAAAACAATTGTACTTTTTAATTGATCCAACATTTAACTTTTTTGTCTGACAAAGTATGTGAACCTCTAGATTAATGAGCTCAATTAAGTGTATTAAAGTAATCAAAAGTTTAGTATTTGGTCCTGTATTCCTTGCATTCAATGACTACATGAAGCTTGTATGCATTTGCATTTGGGGGTTACACTATGTTTTGCCCAATACCGGAACTGAATGGTGAATAATGTCTTGTGCCATTTTGGAGTCACTTTTATTGTAAGACAGCATGTTAACATGTTTTGTTGTAGTAGTGTTCAGAAACATCTTCTATTCTTACTTACAATAAAACTGACTCCAAAATGCCACAAGACACTATTCACCATTCAGGTCAGGTTGGGAAAAACATAACCCAAAACACACACAAAAAAACTGCAAATGCATACAACGAGTTTGTAAAGTTACAAGCTTGATGTAGTCATTGCATGCAAGGAATATGGGACCAAATACAAAAATGTTGATTACTTTATTGAGCTCATTAATCTAGAGGTTCACATACTTTTTCCAACAAAGAAATTGAATGATGGATCAATTTGCTCAATAAAGAAATATAAAAGTAATTTAATCAGGTTCACTTTATCTTAGCAGCTCTTAACCAACTATGCTATTTTGTTAGTTTTTTCGCATTGTTCGTAACTTGTTTTGCACATAATGTTGCTGCTACCATCTCTTATGACTGAAAAGAGCTTCTGGACATCAGAACTCTGATTACTAACCTCAGATTAGACGAAGAGTTTTTCTTCAATGAGTCGGATGGGAGGGAGATACTACAGACATCCGACCAGGCCCAGATCCCCGTCATTCTCTGGAAAAGGAAACAGAGATTTTGCAGAAAAAGATCAGAGTGCCTTGTGAGGATCAGGCGACAAGTGACTAATCTGCCTTTGCCCTCCGTCCTGCTAGCTAGCGTTTAATCGCTGGAAAATAAATGGGACGAACTGAAAGCACGTATATCCTACCAACGGGACATTAAAAACTGTAATATCTTATGTTTCACCGAGTCGTGGCTGAACTACAACATTAAGAACATACAGCTGGCGGGTTATACACTCTATCGGCAGGATAGAACAGCAGCCTATGGTAAGATATGTGGCAGGGGCATATGCATATATGTAAACAATAGCTGGTGCACGACATCTAAGGAAGTCTCAAGGTTTTGCTCGCCTGAGGTAGAGTATCTCATGATAAGCTGTAGACCACACTATCTACCTAAAGAGTTTTCATCTGTATTTTTTGTAGCTATCGACATACCACCACAGACCGATACTGGCACTAAAACCGCACTCAATGAGCTGTATATACCGCCATATGCAAACAGAAAAACATTAATCCAAAGGCGGCGCTCCTAGTGGCCAGGGACTTTAATGCAGTGAAACTTAAATTAGTTTTACCTCATTTCTATCAGCATGTTAAATGTGGAACCAGAGGGAAAACAATTCTAGACCACCTTTACTCCACACACAGAGACGCGTACAAAATCCTCCTGATTCCTGCTTACAAGCAATAATTAAAGCAAGAAGCACCAGTGACTTGGCCTATAACAAAGTGGTCAGATGAAGCAGATGCAAAACTACAGGACTGTTTTGCTTGCACAGACTGGAATATGTTCCGGGATTCTTCCGATAGCATTGAGGAATACACCACATCAGTCACTGGCTTTATCAATAAGTGCATCGAGGATGTCGTCCCAACAGTGACTGTACGTACATACCCCAACCAGAAGCCATGGATTACAGGCAACATTCGCACTGAGCTAAAGGGTAGAGCTGCCGCTTTCAAAGAATGGGACTCTAACCCGGAAGCTTATAAGAAATCCCGCTACGCCCTCCGACAAACCATCAAACAGGCAAAGCGTCAATACAGGACTAAGATCGAATCATACTACACCGGCTCCGACGCTCTTTCGAATGTGGCAAGGCTAGCAAACTACTCCAACGCCATCATTAAGTTTGCTGATGACACAACAGATGACAACGACGAGACAGCCTATAGGGAGGAGGTCAGAGACCTGACCATGTGGTGCAAGGACAACAACCTCTCCCTCAATGTGATCAAGACAAAGGAGATGATTGTGGACTACATGAAAAGAAGGACCAAGCACGCCCCCATTCTTCTCGACGGGGCTGTAGTGGAGCAGGTTGAGAGCTTCAAGTTCCTTGGCGTCCACATCACCAACAAGCTAACATGGTCCAAGCACACCAAGACAGTCGTGAAGAGGGCACGACAAAACCTATTGCCCCTCAGGAGATTTGGCATGGGTCATTAGATCCTCAAAAGGTTTTACAGCTGCACCATCGAGAGAATCCTGACGGGTTGCATCACTGCCTGGTATGGCAACTGCTCGGCCTCCGACCGCAAGATACTACAGAGGGTAGTGCGTACAGCCCAGTACATCACTGGGGCCAGGCTTCCTGCCATCCAGGACCTCTATATCAGGCGGTGTCAGAGGAAGGCCCTAAAAATTGTCAAGCCATAAGACAGCTAATCAAATGGCTACCCAGACGATTTGCATTGATTTATTATTAGGACATAGATAAAGAGCTGATCACATTTTATGTCAAATCTATGCAGAAATACAGAAAATGCTGAAGAGTTCACTAAGTTTCTCTCAGCACTAGTAGGAATAACAATACATTCTAAGGGAATGTACTGTATGTCTGGACAGTGACTGTATTCTATGACCTGTCCTTTGGTTAGAGTCTTGTTACGACGCCTTCCGTTCAAATCAAATCACATTTTATTGGTCACATACACGTGATTAGCAGATGTTATTGCTAGTGTAGCGAAATGCTTGTGCTTCTAGCTCCGACAGTGCAGTAATATCTGACAAGTAATATCTAACAAATTACACAACATATACCCAATACACACAAATCTAAGTAGGAATTAATTAAGACTAGATACATAAGGCGAGCGATGTCAGAGCGGAACGGACTAAGATACAGTAGAATAGTATAGAATACAGTATATACATATGAGATGACTAATGCCTGTAGGCAGCAGCCTCTAATGTGCTAGTGATGGCTGTTTAACAGTCTGATGGCCTTGAGATCGAAGCTGTTTTTCAGTCTCTCGGTCCCAGCTTTGATGCACCTGTGCTGACCTCGCCTTCTGGATGATAGTGGGGTGAACAGGCAGTGGCCTTCATGATCTTTTTGGCCTTTTTAGCCATTCTAAACTGTGTTAATGTTAGGGAACACAATACATGGTGTGGTATTTTATTGGGAAAACCAGTGTGTTTAGCTGGCAGACACCTGACATTTACCTGACACACCAACCCTTTTAGGTGGCCTTTTACCTCAGGCAAATACGGAAATGGTATGCAAATGGCATGTCAGCACCTAGCACTCTGTATGTTTGTGTTTACTCTGTGTTCAAGTTCATTGACCTTGTACTTAGCCTAATCTATGTCTCTCTTAAAGGTCAGGGAGAATTCAGAGGACAGTGCAAAGATAAGGGACGTGAGCAAGCGCCTGTATGCCCAGCTGAAGGAGTCAGAGAAGAGACACCAGGAGGAGAGAGACAGAATGCAGGTCAGTGTATGGATAGATTCTCTCTCAAAAGTTTGGACACACCTACTCATTTTAAGGTTTTTCTTTATTTGTACTATTTTCTACAATATAGAATAATAGTGAAGACATCAAAACTATGTCTTAAATAACACATGTGGAATAATTTAGTAACCGGCAAAAAAGTGTTGAACAACAATATTTTATATTTGAGATTCTTCTCTGAACCAGCTTCATGAGGTTCAGAGCCAGCTTCACCTGTAATGTATTTCAATTAACAGGTGTGCCTTGTTAAAAGTTAATTTATAGAATTTCTTTAATTCTTAATGTGTTTGAGCCAATCAGTTGTGTTGTGACAAGGTAGGGTTGGTATACAGAAGATAGCCCTATTTGGCAAAAAAACAAGTGCATATTATGGCAAGAACAGCTCAAATAAGCAAAGAGAAATGACAGTCCATCGTTACTTTAAAACATGTCAGTCAATTCGGAAAATTTCCAGAACTTTGAATGTTTCTTCAAGTGCAGTTGCAAAAACCATCAAACGCTATGATGAAACTGGCTCTTATGAGGACCGCTACAGGAAAGGAAGACCCAGAGTTACCTCTGCTGCAGAGGATAAGTTCATTAGTTACCAGCCTCAGAATTTGCAGCACAAATAAATGCTTCACAGAGTTCTAGTAACAGACACATCTCAACATCAACTGTTCAGAGGAGACTGCGTGAATCAGGCCATCATGGTCGAATTGCTGCGAAGAAACCTCTACTAAAGGACACAAATTAGAAGAAGAGACTTGCTTGGGCCATGAAACACGAGCAATGGACATTAGACCGGTGGAAATCTGTCCTTTGGTCTGATGAGTCCAAATTTGAGCTTTTTGGTTCCAACTGCCAT
This sequence comes from Salvelinus namaycush, assembly GCF_016432855.1. Classification (NCBI taxonomy): domain Eukaryota; kingdom Metazoa; phylum Chordata; class Actinopteri; order Salmoniformes; family Salmonidae; genus Salvelinus; species Salvelinus namaycush. The sequence continues at coordinate 39,538,793 of NC_052333.1, forward strand.
GTCTTTGTGCGGCGCAGAGTAGGTGAACGGATGATCTCCGCATGTGTGGTTCCCACCGTGAAGCATGGAGGAGGAGGTGTGATGGTGTGGGGGTGCTTGCTGGTGACACTGTCTGTGCTTTATTTAGAATTCAAGGCATATTTAACCAGCATGGCTACCACAGCAGCGATACACCACCCCATCTGGTTTGCGCTTAGTGGGACTATCATTTGTTTTTCAACAGGACAATGAACCAACACATCTCCAAGCTGTGTAAGGGCTATTTAACCAAGAAGGAGAGTGATGGAGTGCTGCATCAGATGACCTGGCCTCCACAATCACACGACCTCAACCCAATTGAGATGGTTTGGCATGAGTTGGACCGCAGAGTAAAGGAAAAGCAGCCAACAAGTGCTCAGCATATGTGGGAACTCCTTCAAGACTGTTGGAAAAACATTCTAGGTGAGGCTGGTTGAAAGAATGCCAAGAGTGTGCAAAGCTGTCATCAAGGCAAAGGGTGGCTACTTTGAATAATCTAAAATGTAAAATATATTTTGATTTGTTTAACACTTTTTTGGTTACAACTTGATGCCATATGTGTTATTTCATAGTTTTGATGTCTTCACTATTATTATACAATGTAGAAAATAGTAAAAAATAAAGAAAAACCCTTGAATGAGTAGGTGTGTCCAAACCTTTGACTGGTACTGTAGATTGACTGGTACTATTGATAAGAATGACCTAGAAGTATTACTGTTGACCACTAAAGACTGAGGGCTCAGTTATTCATCTTTGATATTAGTATTGGTATTTGCATTTAAGCCATGCCAGTCCACAATTGAATATCCACTGATCATGTAACACATTTTAACTATTTCCTGACCATTACTGTAACTAGATTTAATTGGGAACTTTACTTATCTGGCTCCCCCTGCAGGCTGAAAGCGATGAGTTCAGCCGGCGCCTGGACGAGCAGTCGAAGCACCTGCAGTGGGTGGAGAGGGAGGTGGGGGAGCGAGGTCAGAAGGTGGAGGAGTTGCAGAGGCTGCTGGGGGGCATGGAGCTGGAGGGTGCTGTCCTGAGGGGCAAAATAGCCACCAGTGAGGCTGAACTGCTGCAGCTGAGAGCAGCCCAGGGGGGGGTGCAGGAGAAAAAGCAGAGGTGAAGAGGCTCTGTCACCATAACGACTACAAATCAGTCATAAAACTGAAACGTAGATTGTCTGCACATAGTATCACATATACAACTCCTACACTACTCTACATGAGTTGTATATGAGATACAGTCCTCAGCTGCAGACATTGCTACTGTATAGACTACATCATTAATGAATTGCCATATTTATCCAAGATACTTAAAAGGATACTGTATACTCCCTTTAAACTCTGGACCCATAAATATGGCAAGTTTATATATAGTGCAAATATTATGGTAATTATGCTTATGTAACCAGTGGGTTGTGGTGTGTGTTGTCAGAACTGAGGAGCTGGAGAAGGAGCTGGCTGTCCTGAAGGAGAAAATCCATCACCTGGACGACATGCTGAAGAGCCAGCAGAGGAAGGTCCGCCACATGATCGAACAGGTGAGAACACACACATATGGATGCATGGACGCACGTACACACATGCGGCAGATACACACAGATGGATGTGCACAGAGCGTACATGCACATACAAGCACATACACACACACACACACACAAACCCTGCATGCGTAGCAGCCATCAATGGGAAAATGATATTGAACAGGAGGGAATAGAGGGTTCCTAATTGCTTTGGTGTGTAAAGGCAATAGGGGAGTAACCGTAAGCAAAGCTATACTGTTTGCTGAAACAGAACACTCATCATGAATAAGTGATGGAGCATCCTCTTCTGTGGAAGTTAGAGTGAAGGTTGGTTTTCCTCTGTAGTATCTAAGTGTATTTGTTTTGTGTGTGTTACAGCTGCAGAACTCACGGACAGTAATACAGGAGAGAGAGAGAGTGATCAGGGATCTAGAGGAGAAGGTGGCTTTTCTGGAAGCTGAGGTCAGTACTCATACAACTATTTGTGTTGTGGTGTGTGTTTGAGGGATAGGATGTGTTAGGTCCCGCTCTGTCTGAATGACCTTTGACCCCTCTCCTCTCCAGAACACAGAGATGCGTGACCAGATAGAGTACTTCCAGGAGGGTCAGAAGCCTGCTTCTCCGCCCACCAAAGAATGCAAACCCAATCCCCAGATTATCTACAGGTGACAACAACACCTTCCTGTCTCTTATCTCTATAGGGTCGGTTTCCCAGACACAGATTAAACCTATTCCAGGACTAAAAAGCTATTGTAATGGAGATTTTTCATTGAGTCAAAAAATATATATATATATATTTACACAAAAATCAATTCAGTCAATGTGTGGCTATCTTCATGAACAACACAGCAGCAACACAGTATAATGTTCCAGGATAGAAATGAGGGCCAAGGAAGTTGGTATATTTCTGTTCTTTTGCCCACCTTCATCAATGCACGGAAATAAGTCACTGCCTTTAATCGGAGTCATCGATGTCATGTCCTGAGCAGAGGGAGATAAAGATCAAGAGAGATGGATAGAGGAAGTGATCAAATGAGAGAGACAGCTGGTTGGTGTGTGTGTGTATCTACAGTTGAAGTCGGAAGTTTACATACACTTAGGTTGGAGTCATTAAAACTCGTTTTTCAACCACTCCACAAATTTCTTGTTAATTAACAAATTATAGTTTTGGCAAGTCGGTTAGGACACAAGTCGGTTAGGACTTCCAACAATTGTTTACAGATTATTTCACTTATAATTCACTGTATCACAATTCCAGTGGGTCAGAAGTTTACATACACTAAGTTGACTGTGCCTTTAAACAGCTTGGAAAATTCTAGAAAATGATGTCATGGCTTTAGAAGCTTCTGATAGGCTAATTGACATCATTTGAGTCAATTGGAGGTGTACCTGTGGATGTATCTCAAGGCCTACCTTCAAACTCAGTGCCTCTTTTCTTGACATCATGGGGAAATCAGCCAAGACCTCAGAAAAAAAATTGTAGACCACCACAAGTCTGGTTCATCCTTGTGCAGAACTGAAAAAGCATGTGCGAGCAAGGAGGCCTACAAACCTGATTCAGTTACACCATCTCTCAGGAGGAATGGGCCACAATTCACCCAACTTATTGTGGGAAGCTTGTGGAAGACTACCCGAAACGTTTGACCCAAGTTAAACAATTTAAAGGCAATGCTACCAAATACTAATTGAGTGTATGTAAACTTCTGACCCACTGGGAATGTGATGAAAGAAATAAAAGCTGAAATAAATCATTTTTTCTACTATTATTCTGACATTTCACATTCTTAAAATAAAGTGGTGATCCTAACTGACCTAAGACAGGGAATTTTTACTAGGATTAAATGTCAGGACTTGTGAAAAACTGAGTTTAAATGTATTTGGCTAAGGTGTATGTACACTTCCGACTTCAACTGTATACACTACCGTTCAAAAGTTTGTGGTCACTTGTCCTCTTGCTCAGTTGTGCACCGGGGCCTCCCACTCCTCTTTCTATTCTGGTTAGAGCCAGTTTGCACTGTTCTGTGAAGGGAATAGTACACAGCGTTGTAAGAGATCTTCAGTTTCTTGGCAATTTCTAGCACTGAATAGCCTTAATTTCTCAGAACAAGAAAAGACTGACGACTTTCAGAAAAAAGTTATTATTTTCTGGCCATTTTGAGCCTGTATTCGAACCCGTTAATGCTGATGCTCCAGATACTCAACTAGTCTAAAGAAGGACCGTTTTATTGCTTCTTTAATCAGGACAATAGTTTTCAGCTGTGCTAACATTAATGCAAAAAGGTTTTCTAATGATCAATTAGCCTTTTAAAATGATCAACTTGGATTAGCTAACACAACGTGCCATTGGAACACAGGAGTGATGGTTGCTGATAATGGGCCTCTGTACGCCTATGTAGATATTCCATAAAAAAAATCATCAGTTTCCAGCAACAGTAGTCATTTACAACATTAACAATGTCTACACTGTATTTCGGACCAATTTGATGTTATTTTAATGGGCAAAAGCACATTTTTTCTTTCAAAAACAAGGACGTTTCGAAGTGACCCAAAACTTTTGAATGGTAGTGTGTGTGTGTATATATATATACAGTCGTATGAAAAAGTTTGGGCACCCCTGACAATTTCCATGATTTCCATTTATAAATAATTGGGTGTTTGGATCAGCAATTTCATTTTGATCTATCAAATAACTGATGGACACAGTAATATTTCAGTAGTGAAATTAGGTTTATTGGATTAACAGAAAATGTGCAATATGCATCAAAACAAAATTAGACAGGTGCATAAATTTGGGCACCCCAATAGAAAAAAATCACATCAATATTTGTTAGAGCCTCCTTTTGCTAAAATAACAGCCTCTAGATGCTTCCCATAGCCTCTAATGAGTGTCTGGATTCTGGATGAAGGTATTTCGGAACATTCCTCCTTACAAAACATCTCCAGTTCAGTTAGGTTTGATGGTTGCCGAGCATGGACAGCCCGCTTCAAATCATCCCACAGATTCTCAATGATATTCAGGTCTGGGGACTGGGATGGCCATTCCAGAACATTGTACTTGTTCCTCTGCATAAATGCCCGGGTAGATTTTGAGCAGTGTTTTGGGTCGTTGTCTTGTTGAAACATCCAGCGCCAGCGTAACTTCAACTTTGTGACTGATTCTTCAACATTATTCCCAAGAATCTGCTGATATTGAGTGGAATCCATGCGACCCTCAACTTTAACAAGATTCCCAGTACCGGCACTGGCCACACAGCCCCACTGCATGATGGAACCCCCACCAAATTTTACTGTGGGTAGCAAGTGTTTTTCTTGGAACGCTGTGTTCTTTTGCCGCCATGCATAACGTCCCTTGTTATGACCAAATAACTCAATCTTTGTTTCATCAGTCCACAGCACCTTATTCCAAAATGAAGCTGGCTTGTCCAAATGTGCGTTTGCATACCTCAAGCGACTCTGTTTGTGGCGTGTGCAGAAAAGGCTTCTTCTGCATCACTCTCCCAAACAGCTTCTCCTTGTGCAAAGTGCACTGAATTGTTGAACGATGCACAGTGACACCATCTGCAGCAAGATGATGTTGTAGGTCTTTGGAGGTGGTCTGTGGGCTGTTTTTGACCGTTCTCACCATCCTTCGCCTTTGCCTCTCCGATATTTTACTTGGCCTGCCACTTCTGGCCTTAACAAGAACTGTGCCTGTGGTCTTCCATTTCCTCACTATGTTCCTCACAGTGGACACTGACAACTTAAATCTATGCGATAGCTTCTTGTAGCCTTCCTCTAAACCATAATGTTGAACAATCTTTGTTTTCAGGTCATTTGAGAGTTGTTTTGAGGCCCCGATGTTGCCACTCTTCAGAGGAGAGTCAAAGAGAACAACAACTTGCAATTGGCCACCTTAAATACCTTTTCTCATGATTGGATGCACTTGTCTATGAAGTTCAAGGCTTAATGAGCTCACCAAACCAATTGTGTGTTCCAATTAATCAGTGCTAAGTAGTTACAGGTATTCAAATCAACAGAATGACAAGGGTGCCCACATTTTTGCATATCCTATTTTTCACATCTGATTTAATTTCATACAACTTAATATTGCTACACTAAACATCTTTGTCTGGACAATACCCCAGTACTCAGCTTTTATTAGAAAATGAATGGCATGCCACTGTGATCATTTTCTGTGACGACAGAGTAAATTATTATGCAGCCTCAGAGGGGTGCCCAAACTTTTTCATACGACTGTATATATATATATATAGCCAGCTCCTAGCGTTGATACTGATATCTATTGGTTCGTTGTGATTTGACGCCTGACATACACTAGATAAACCCGATGGTAACAAAGCACTCTGGTTACAGTGACAGTCCCAGTTCCATCATTACTTTATTGCTTGAGGCATAACCGCATTTGAGACTGTTTTATGTGTGCATTATTGTCTCTCTCAACTTTTCCCAAGTGGTATCTAGAATTGGGAATTTGGCCAATATATGGAATGACTTGATATAAGGAGTGAGCTCATTTTCAAATTGGTGCTCAATTGACACCTTTTAAAATAGTTGATGGCTGTGTTTTCTAGTTAACCCTAGGGAGACAATCAAGACAAAGCAGTTACTCACACACACTGGGGGAGTTTTCAGCACCCAGTTCCGTAGCCTATTTAACCAGGATACCTCCGCTTCACGGTCCATAGGTCACACTCCTGTGTTTGCAGTGCACCTTACACACACAGGCATGCAGTTGCTTGTTAACAATAAGATGTCTCTGATTTCATCTACTTGTTTTTATCTGAAATTAGATGGAGGTTGGGCCTTGATGGTATAATGGTTTTTTTCTCCCCAATTTCGTGATATCCAATTGGTAGTTACAGTCTTGTCCCATCGCTGCAACTCCCGTACGTACTCGGGAGAGGCGAAAGTCGAGAGACATGCGTCCTCCAAAACACGGCCCTGCCAAGCCGCTCTGCTTCTTGACCCACTGCTCGCTTAACCCGTGAGCCAGCCGCACCAATGTGCCGGAAGAAACACCGTACAACCGAAGTCAGCTTGCATGCGCCCGGTCGCTAGAGCACAATGGGACAAGGCCATCCCGGCCGGCCAAACCCTCCCCTAACCCGGACGACGCTGGGCCAATTGTGCGCCGCCTCATGGGTCTCCCGGTCGTGGCTCGCTGCGACACAGCCTGGGATCGAACCCGGGTCTGTAGTTACGCCTCTAGCACTAAATGCAGTGCCGTAGACAGCTGCATCACTCGGAAGGCCCCCATAGATGGTATAATTTCAAAGGAGGTAGTTTAACGCACTATCATTACACCCTGCATGCATATAACTTCTGATGATTATAGTGTGTCCCCCAAATGGCACCCTATTCCCCCTTTTGGACCCTGGTCAAAAGTAGTTACATAGGGATTATGGTTCCATTTGGGATGCAACCATTGTGTGGTATTTTCCTATATCGTTAGTACCGATTTTGCTGTCTGGTTTAGAGCTCTTATTTTGTGAAACAAAATATTTTTCTGTTACAGTTAAGGGCCCTTTTACAAACCAATAATATTTAATGTGAAAACCGTCCCTCTGTCTATTGTAGATAAGTTGTGTAGTAGCTTTGTGCATGTAGTCTTTGTACTTTTATCTGTGTCTTTGTTTGTCAAAATAAAGCTTATTTAAAGTAGTTGAAAAAAAGTTGTTCCCTCCTTTTTCTGTCCCACATGTTAGATATCTTTAGAGAAATCAAAAAAGCATTATAATAAACACTTTATGGAGGGTGTTCAGTGCCAATTCAAAATTGCAATGCTTAGATTCTCAATTGAAATGCGAAAATGATAAATGCGTTTACATTTTCACAGTGTTCATGATTCTTGCCACAATGACATTTCAATGTTAAAATAAAATGAAAATGGCTGCTTGAAAATTGGAACCGGTAAACGGAAATTCTAAACAGAAAATGGCAAATGATTAAGGGACAATTGTAAATGCAAAGTGCAAAGTGAAATGGAAAGTAGCTGTTTTAATTTTCCAACTGCCCAATTTAGCATTTGCTATTTATTTTCAAAGTGCATTCAAATTCCTTCCTGGAAGTGTGAACCAGGAGCAACAAGACATCACCATGCATGGTTAAAAAAAAAAAAAAAAAAAAGCTGTTGGAATATAAATATATTTTCTTCATCTATACAAACAACACATACATGTGAAATTTACAATTCAAGTGTAGGGGGAATTTACAGTTGTAATGCATAACTGTTGTACAATGGTCTTTGTCCTTAGTGTGTGTCAGCACCAATACATTGAAGTACCATAGACTCATAGTAGATTCCTGGGATAAAGACCCTGATATGACGATAGGACTCTATTCAAATGCTTTGTATTATGGGACAATTCTCCTTATTGCCAATGGAAATGAAGTAAAACGTACATGCAATCTTCCGCAAGCTTTAGTATATACACTACATGCTTGATCTGTTACTATGTTTTTGGTAGTCCCCATAGCAAAGCTGGGGTCAATTCCATCACAATTCCAATTATTGCTATTGAATACAATTCCTATGGATTCAACAAGCAGGAATTGAAATTGAACTGACCCAACAGTCACCTCTCACAGGGTGCTCTCTAGTGTGTTGTAGTTGTCCTTGAAGCTCTTGAGCTCCAGGAAGTGCTTTGGCCTCTTGCTGCGCTGGCTGGTGGAGGGCAGGTAGGTAACTTGGATGGTGGAGGGGGTGCTGCGGGCTGGGGAGCCTGTCAGGTCCTTGGCTGCTGACTGGTGATGCTGGTCCAGACTGGTGGTGCTGGAGTAGGCTTTCACACTGAGGGGAGAAGAGAGAGGGTAGTGTCAAACTGAAATTAAATGGCATGATAACGTGAGAGTGAAGATTTCTGTGACATGATGAGGAGTTGAGGACGAAAAACATCTCTTCCTACTGATATATTTATTTGTTGAGCAAACACATTACTTTTTGTAATAATACTTACACATCAGCCAGTTCATTCAGAGCATCCTGGTATTTCATATATTCCTGTTCCCCAAATACCTAAAACACAGAGTCACTTCCACTGACGAACACGAAAACAGTCAATTCACAAAAAAAAAAAAAAATAAATAAATCACACACACAAACACTTACCCCTGTGCCATGGCGTGCACTGTCATATCCCTCCAACAGGTTGTCAATGAGGGTGCTACGGCTGCTCTTGATCAGAGAGTGGGAGTTACGCAGATCCAGCAGCCAGTTGCGGAAACTGCGTCCTGTGATGGCGTTCGGGTTGCGGCCCATCTCCTGCAGCGGGATCCCTGGGGTTGGAGAGAGGACGCATAATTATAAGAAAGAGGAAAACGTAATGCCAATTGGAATGTACAGCCATGCTTTAAACCATAGGTATCTTAAAATCTCTACTATCGGCTCTTACCCGAGTCCCGAATGGCATCTAGAGCCTTCATCCTGTACAGGTAGTTGTAGCAACCTGAGAATATCATGGAGGTCATTAATGATACTATTACAGTACTATAAAAACACAACAGCTTGTCCACTACAGAGAACAAATTTGTTGCATGTATACATTTGAATGGTGACTTACTGAACTGTGTCCCGTGCTTCAGCCTATCATCCTCCTCAGAGAGCAGACGCGGCTCGAAGCGGATTTCCTGAACCTTGGACAGGCGTGCGTCAATCTCTTCCCGCAAACCCTGCGGAAACACCCACAAGGCTCAAACCATCAACATACAAAGATAACACATACTATGGTATTAATCTGTTTGATTGCAGCATAGAGTAGGATAATAGTAAATGAGAGAGATGACCGAGAGGTTTGTCTCTATTGACAGCTGAGGGTCTTGCCTTGGGTGCGTTGTGTCCAATAGGGGCATGGGGTCCTCTGCGGGACCTCATAGCGAAACGCATGATCTGCCTCTTGACGAAGATAAATAGCAATACAAACACCTGTGCAAAAAAACTATCCAAGTCAGAATGTCAAGAATATTAGCAATAAGCAATATTAGTATATGTTACTTAAAAAAAAGGCACAATCCATACCAGTTTGTGCTACTTATAAGTCATTTTAAGTAGTGAAATATACCACGATTGTCTAAGGCAGGGCTCTCCATGAACAGGGCTCTCCATGAACAGGATTGGAGACCCCTGGTCTAAGGCATGTGACATGCAACCATATATCACAAAGAAGCTGTAACATTAACGTTAGATAGATAGCTAACTGTTGTTAGCCTATTCACCAGGGGCTATTTGTATGCATAGCTTAGCTGGCTGGCTAGCGGTACATCTCTCACGGATTGCACCCAATGATGTGTACATATAGCTAAGTCATTGATTGCGCCTAGTAATGCATTTAAAATATCACTTACCAGGCTGCCATATGCCATAACTAGCACTACATTCACACCGGACAGAGGTGACTCGGCCATTCTGAAATGTCCTTCTTCAAAGGTTTCTTGGGTTTGCTACATTACCCAGATATACTTTTGAGGAGATGGGAAACTCCATATAAATCGTGCTAACGCCCAGGCGTCGTCAATGGGCATTCCGGGCGATTCTGGGACAAGGAGAGCTCTCTTGCAAGGCGTGAATGGGAGCACTAGCTACAACAATTTCGTGTACAAGAAGTACAACTTTACAAATATTTTCAGAAATGTGAGATAATTAACGTTCTCTGTAATATCTTATAGTTTGGAATCATGCCATTACGTACTTTCGAGGAAAATAGCAGGCTAATCAACTCATATCCTGACTTTGAGAAGGGATTGAGCGACGCAGCATGACAACGTTAACACGATTGGTCGACAGTCTGCTGGGTGGGGCATAATACGTAGGTCCATTTATTGCCGATGCGATTCCTATCTCCTCCTTTCTCTAATATTTCTGCGTTAGATACTAGATCTAAGGGTTGGCTGGCTAGATCCCAGGAGATAGTGAATCAAACATTGAGCCAATGTGTGAGTGATATTCCAACGAAACAGTGTATTGATTTTGAGTCAAGCTAGCTACACATTCAATCAAATAACAATTGTGAAGAAGACACATAGCTAGATAGCATTGTGTAAAAAGAGATGTTCTTCGATGCGGTTTAAAAAACATTTTTTTATTTTATTTAACCTTTATTTAAACTAGGCAAGCCAGTGAAGAGCAAATTCCTATTTACAATGACGGCCAAAGTTGGACGACGCTGGGCCAATTGTGCGCCGCCATAATGGACTCCCAATCACAGCCGGATGTGATACGCCTGGATTCAAACCAGGGACTGTAGTGACAGCTCTTGCACTGAGCTGCAGTGCCTTAGACCGCTCCGCCACTTGGGGGCCCACTCTGGTTTAATGGCGGTTGGCATCCAATAAATGTTGCATTACCGCCACCAACTACACTGGAGTATAACTCCCTTATACTTTGCATGAAAATAATAATATATATATTTTTTTTTACCAATCATCTAACCCTACACTCATTAAAAACCCACCACCCTGGGCCTCCAGAGAGGCGCAACGCTCTTAGGCACTGCACTGCAGTACTTGCGGCGTCACTACAAATCCCTTGCTCGATCCCGGGCTGTGACACAGCCGGCTGTGTCAGGTGACCCATGAGGCGCTGCACAATTGGCCAAGCGTTGTCCGTGTTAGGGGAGGTTTTGACACCCAGGATTTCCTTGTCCCATCACGCTCCAGTGACATCTGTGGCGTGCCGGGTGCCTGCACGCTGACTTCAGTCACCAGTTGTACAGTGTTTCATCTGACACATTGGTGCAGCTGGCTTCCGGGTTAAGCGTGCAGTGTTTCAAAAAGCAGTTTGGCTTGGCAGGGTCATGTTTCGAAGGACGCATGGCTCTCGACCTTGTTTGGTAAAAGTACCAAACAACAAAACAAAAAAAATACCACCCTACTCCACTAAATCTAACTAGTCGTACCTCAGGCCAACAGCCTGAAAGGACGGGACACTACCACTTAATACACCCTGTAACTCCTCTGATGTCAAATCTTGTACATCCAAATAGTTCTCTGCAGCTGCCACCGCAACCTGCATTTTCTGCGACTAACGTCCCATCCCTGTAGTATAGTTTATAACCATTGCTATAAACTCAAAAAATCCAATCTTACTGAAGCATACATTATATCACTTGTTGGCCTATCCCTCTGTACTGGTACAGATCTACTATTCACACGGCTCCTAACTGATATATACTAGCATCACTTTGTCGGGCAAAGACTCAACATCAAAACACAAAAGAACAGACAACGACTCTTCTGTTTCTCCACTCACGCCACCCTGTCTGTTGCACCAAACGATGAGCATCACGAACACTAGGAATCTTCTCCTTCAGTTGGTCCTCTTTCATATTTACGGCTACCCCAGTAATCACTCCTTTCAATGGCACCCTTTTCTTGAGCACAAAACAATTCACATCTCTTACATTTACATTTAAGTCATTTAGCAGACGCTCTTATCCAGAGCGACTTACATTTTTAACCTTTATTTAACTAGGCAAGTCAGTTAAGAACAAACTCTTATTTTCAATGACGGCCTAGAAACAGTGGGTTAACTGCCTTGTTCAGGGACAGAACGACAGATTTGTACCTTGTCAGCTCGGGGATTTGAACTTGCAACCTTTGGGTTACTAGCCCAACGCTCTAACCACTAGGCTACCTGCCGATCTCTTGTCCCCAGTCGTTTGATATGGAGAACCTGCTCCCTCTGACCAACAGAAACACAAACAATTATCACAAGGCCACTTCGGGTCATAGTAGTGGGGAAGTAGTTTGTGGGTGAGGTGCTATGTGGGGAGTTTTTGCCCGCGCTGCATTCGGCTATATAGGTCTGCTAATACAGGACTATTGGGGGGCGGCAGGTAGCCTTGTGGGTAGGAGCGTTGGGCCAGTAACCGAAAGGTTGCTGGATTGAATCCCCGAGCTGACAAGGTAAAAATCTGTCGTTCTGCTGCTGAGCAAGGCAGTTAACCCACTGTTCCCCGGGCGCCGTGGATGTCGATTAAGGCAGCCCTCCGCACCTCTCTGATTCAGAGGGGTTGGGATAAATGTGGAAGACACATTTCAGTTGAATCGATTCAGTTGTACAATTCCCCTTTCCTTTCTTTAAAGGCCCAAAATACAGTTGAAGTCAGAAGTTTACATACACCTTAGCCAAATACATTTAAACTCAGTTTTTCACAAGTCCTGACATTTAATCCTAGTAAAAAGTCCCTGTCTTAGGTCAGTTAGGATCACCACTTTATTTTAAGAATGTGAAATGTCAGAATAATAGTAGAGAGAATGATTTATTTCAGCTTTGGTTTCTTTCATCACATTCCCAGTGGGTCAGAAGTTTACATACACTCAATTAGTATTTGGTAGCATTGCCTTTAAATTGTTTAACTTGGGTCAAACGTTTTGGGTAGCCTTCCACAAGCTTCCCACAATAAGTTGGTGTGAATTTTGGCCCATTCCTCCTGACAGAGCTGGTGTAACTGAGTCAGGTTTGTAGGCCTCCTTGCTCGCACACACTTTTTCAGTTCTGTACACACATTTTTTTATAGGATTGAGGTCAGGGCTTTGTGATGGCCACTCCAATACCTTGACTTTGTTGTCCTTAAGCATTTTTGCCACAACTTTGGAAGTATGCTTGGGGCCATTGTTCATTTGGAAGACCCATTTGCGACCAAGCTTTAACTTCCTGACTGATGTCTTGAGATGTTGCTTCAATATATCCACATAATTGTCCTGCCTCATGATGCCATCTATTTTGTGAAGTGCACCAGTCCCTCCTGCAGCAAAGCACCCCCACAACATGATGCTGCCACCCCCGTGGTTCACGGTTGGGATGGTGTTCTTCGGCTTGCAAGCATCCCCCTTTTTCCTCCAAACATGACGATGGTCATTATGGCCAAAAAGTTGAGGACGTTTCTCATTATGGCCATCAGACCAGAGGACATTTCTCCAAAAAGTACTATCTTTGTCCCCATGTGCAGTTGCAAACCGTAGTCTGGCTTTTTTATGGCGGTTTGGAGCAGTGGCTTCTTCCTTGCTGAGCGGCCTTTCAGGTTATGTCGATATAGGACTTGTTTTACTGTGGATACAGATACTTGTGTAACTGTTTCCTCCAGCATCTTCACAAGGACCTCTGCTGTTGTTCTGGGATTGATTTGCACTTTTCGCACCAAAGTACGTTCATCTCTAGGAGACAGAACATGTCTACTTCCTGAGCGGTATGATGGCTGCGTGGTCCCATACTTATTATACTTGCGTACTATTGTTTGTACAGATGAACGTGGTACCTTCAGGCGTTTGGAAATTGCTCCCAAGGATGAACCAGTCGTGGAGGTCTTGGCTGATTTCTTTAGATTTTCCCATGATGTCAAGCAAAGAGGCACAGAGTTTGAAGGTAGGCCTTGAGATACATCCACAGGTACACCTCCAATTGACTCAAATGATGTCAATTAGCCTATCAGAAGCTTCTAAAGCCATGACATAATTTTCTGGGATTTTCCAAGCTGTTTAAAAGCACAGTCAACTTAGTGTATGTAAACTTCTGACCCACTGGAATTGTGATACAGTGAATTTATAAGTGAAATAATCTGTCTGTAAACAATTTTTGAAAAATGACTTGTGTCATGCAGATGTCCTGCAGATGTCCAGAAGTAGATGTCCTAACCGACTTGCCAAAACTATAGTTTGTTAACAAGAAATGTGTGGAGTGGTTGAAAAACGAGTTTTAATGACTCCAACTGTCACGTTCCTGACCTTATTTCCTTTGTTTAGTCTTTGTTTAGTTGGTCAGGACGTGAGCTGGGTGGGCATTCTATGTTTTGTGTTTCTATGTTGGGTTTGTTGTTTGGCCTAATATGGTTCTCAATCAGAGGCAGGTGTTTGTCATTGTCTCTGATTGAGAACCATATTAAGGTAGCCTGTTTTCACTGTTTGTTTGTGGGTGATTGTTCCTGTTCCAGTGTACCAGTGTTTAGTGTTCACGTTACGGGACTGTATCGTCTTCGTTCCTTTTTGTCGGTTTGTTGTTTTGTTCGGTGTTTAAGTATTTCCCATTAAATATGGATGATATTCACGCTGCATCTTGGTCCTCCTCTCTTTCCAACGACGGAAGCCGTTACAGAATCACCCACCAAACTCGGACCAAGCAGCGTGGTAACGGGAAGCAGCGGCAGCAGCGGCAGCAGCAGGAGCTAGCAAGGCAGAGCGGCTGGAAGCCCGAGAGGCTCCCCCAAAAAATTCTTGGGGGGGGCACACGGGGAGTGTGGCTGGGTCAAGTAGGAGACTTGAGCCAGTTCCCCGTGCTTACCATAAGGAGCAGTTGGCGAAATTGAGGTACGAGTCGGAGAATGTGGAGGAGTTATTGGACAGATTGGAGGAAAGTGAAAGGATGAGAGATTATGAGACATTCGATGAGTTGTTGGTAAAATTGGAGGAGGCCGAAGAGAGAGAGCTGTTGGTTTGGCATAGTATACACGGTATTCGCCCTGAGGTGTGTGATTACCGTGGAGAGCGGGAGTACGGGCAGACACGGTGTTATGCGGAAGAGCGCACGGTGTCTCCTGTACGTGTGCATAGCCCGGTGCGGTACATCCCAGCTCCATGTATCGGCCAGGCTAGAGTGGGCATCGAGCCAGGTGCCATGAAGCCGGCTCAACGCAGCTGGTCTCCAGTGCGTCTCCTCGGGCCGGTGTACATGGCACCAGCCTTACGCATGGTGTCCCCGGTTCGCCAGCACAGCCCAGTGCGGGTTATTCCACCTCCCCGCACTGGCCTGGCTACGGGGAGCATTCAGCCAGGTAAGGTTGGGCAGGCTCGGTGCTCAAGAGCTCCAGTACGCCTTCACGGTCCGGTCTATCCGGTGCCACCTCCTCGGACCAGCCCAGTACCACCAGTGCCAACACCACGCACCAGGCTTCCAGTGCGTCTCCAGAGCCCTGTTCCTCCTCCACGCACTCGCCCTGTAGTGCGTGTCTCCATCCCGGTACCACCAGTTCCGGCACCACGCCCCAGGCCTACTGTGCGCCTCAGCAGGCCAGAGTCTGCCGTCTGCCCAGCGCCGCCTGCGCTGCCCGTCTGCCCAGCGCCACCTGCGCTGCCCGTCTGCCCAGCGCCGTCAGAGCCGCCCGTCTGTCCTGAGCCGTCAGAGCCGCCCGTCTGCCAAGCGCCATCTGAGCCGCCCGTCTGCCCAGCGCCGTCTGAGCCGCCCGTCTGCCCAGCGCAGCCTGCGCTGCCCGTCTGCCCAGCGCCGCCTGCGCTGCCCGTCTGTCCGGAGCTGCCGGAGCCGCCCGCCAGTCAGGAGCTGCCGGAGCCGCCCGTCAGTCAGGAGCTGCCGGAGCCGCCCGCCAGTCAGGAGCTGTCTGAGCTGCCCTTCAGTCATGAGCTGCCCTTCAGTCATGAGCTGCCCTTCAGTCATGAGCTGCCCCTCAGTCCGGAGCTGCCCCTCAGTCCGGAGCTGCCCCTCAGTCCGGAGCTGCCCCTCAGTCCGGAGCTGCCCCTCCGTCCAGAGGCGCCCATCAGTCCAGTGGGGTTAATTTGGAGGGTCGCCGTTAAGAGGAGGCCACGGAAGCGGGGATTAACTATGGTGGGGTGGGGGCCACGTCCAGATGCCCACCCAGACCCTCCCCTATAGGTTCAGGTTTTGCGGCCGGAGTCCGCACCTTGGGGGGGGGGGGGTACTGTCACGTTCCTGACCTTATTTCCTTTGTTTAGTCTTTGTTTAGTTGGTCAGGACGTGAGCTGGGTGGGCATTCTATGTTTTGTGTTTCTATGTTGGGTTTGTTGTTTGGCCTAATATGGTTCTCAATCAGAGGCAGGTGTTTGTCATTGTCTCTGATTGGGAACCATATTAAGGTAGCCTGTTTTCACTGTTTGTTTGTGGGTGATTGTTCCTGTACCAGTGTTTAGTGTTCACGTTACGGGACTGTATCGTCTTCGTTCCTTTTTGTTGTTTTGTTCGGTGTTTAAGTATTTCCCATTAAATATGGATGATATTCACGCTGCATCTTGGTCCTCCTCTCTTTCCAACGACGGAAGCCGTTACACCAACCTAAGTGTATGTAAACTTCTGACTTCAACTATACATATTTTTATTTTATTCATATTTTTCGGGGGGTGCGGCAGCATCCGCAGCACCCCTACTTCCCACGACTATGCTTTGGGTTACCTTCACCGATTCCACAGCACTTAACTACGTTTTCACCCACCCTGAAACCACAAATGAATCAGCCAAAAGGCAAGGGTCCACTTTTTCAAAAAATGTCACTACCGTCACAGACTCATCTTTATCCTGACCCACGGTGCAAGCCTCGGGCTCCAAGAACTTTACCACACTTACCACCTCTGATACTTCGCCCTCATTTACTTCCATTTCTCCTCATCTCTTCGATCCGGTGTACAGCTCACTCTGCTTACACTTTCTAACATTCTTCTTCAACAAACCATCTCCCTTTTTCCCTCCATTTTTAACCAATTCAAGCTCACCCTCTTCCTCTCTCCAACCTCCTCTGCCTCTCTTTTCCCCTCCATTCCTCTTCCGTAATCCAAGAATACGTCTCTTATGATAATACAGCACTTCTCCTCAGGGGCGCCAATTTGGTTTTAAAGGTGGGGTGTCCTCCCCCAGAATTTGTTTGGGTATCTAAAGCTAATTTTCAGAAATATTACACATTCCAATATGGCATCTCTATTTAGAACAAATAGTAAGCAAAAATGCCCACAGTCATCAAGCTAGGTAAAATATCATTATTAAATATGTTTAAGTGATTCATAAGACTGAACAAGATCAAAGGTAATTCAGTCATAAATATCATGTTGCACCTTTAACCAATAGCCTAACAAATGAACAACTCTTGAAAAAATACAAAGACCTTTGATTGTCTTTCCTAAAACGTCCGAGCCGCCTGCACGCCCGACCCCCACCAGTCTAGTCAATAACTCAACTCTCTCCAAACACAATTTCCTTCCCAGTTCACACCTTAAATTTGTTTTATTCCCAAGGGAAAGATTTTGGGAAAAAAACAACAACAAAAAAACTCTACACCTCATACATTAACACACAGAAACAACAAATCCTCCATATAATTAATCTCATAGGACTAATAGTAGAGCTCTTTTTACTTGTACACAATATAGCTGGGTAGCCCCGCCCTGACCCTAGGGGTCCACCACCCTGCAGTGCCCCAACCCAACACATCCCACTCAGCTTTAGGATCTTAGTGAAACATTAATTATTGGTTTCGGGTGTGTTAGGCTGTTAAATGCTTGGTTACACAGTTTCTTCAAATAACAGTCTCCAGTATCAACATTTCCAAGCAAACAAAACAGGGAGAAGGGAGACATGCTGAGATAAAATAGCATACTCTTTGCCAGAATTCAGCCAGCCTTCACAAGACCATAATATATGTACATATGTCCCGTTTAGTGTTTTACACCTCCGGCAGAGGAATGACATTTCTGAGTGCATGATAGTCAGTTTCACTGGCATATATGTTCTATGGATGGTCTTAAACTGCAGTAATTTATGCCAGAGATGATATGAATATGACTGGGCATTCTAACATATCTGTATTCATTCATCACCATCAATAGCTTCTACTAGGTCTTCCTCATATTTTTGTTTTACATGTTTTGTGTCATCGGGAAAAGCCTCTATCAACCCTTGATAAAGTTTTGAAATCAATTTTGGAAGTTTGTCAGACTGCCTTAAAATAACATCTGTCTTGTCCAGTGTTTGCTGCACAGAGAGAACAAAGTATTGTATCGGCAAGAATTCACCTCACCTCCGTCACAGACGGGTCTTCCCTGGCTGCCTGACCCTGTTGAAACCCCTGTCACCATCTGATCCTCCTAAAATAAGGCACGACAAAGAATGACCTTGGTGTACATTTAGACATTATATTATCCCAGAACAGAATCAATGGTTGAATAATTGAAATGACCATTAATCCCAGATCCCAGACCGTAGCTTTAAGCCTAAACTGCTGTCCATCAATTCAAGATGGAACTTTGTATCATTCACTGATATTGTTAATATACTGCAAAATTTCCCTGAGCTCCATTCCCTTGCTGTCTGACCCTGCTGGGACCCCTGTCACCATCTGATCATACTAAGAAATTATGAGCATACTGTTGTGTACTGACTGCTATAGAGGGCTGCAGGTCCCGAAAGAGATGATTTCGGTGCGATTTGCATCATTGTGAAGCAGAATTCACAAAGCGTTGGATTGTTCACCCACTAATAGGGAACGTGAGCTGGGTTTAGACCGTCGTGAGACAGGTTAGTTTTACCCTTCCCAATTGTGCGAAACGTCAGGAATTTTTCTTCTTAAATTTTAAAAACATTTTTGTTGTCTGACAGATTATTTGGAAACGGTCCTCTTTCTGCTTTGTATGCGTTAGCCTTGTGAAGTCTCTCCCACTCTGTCTGCTGGGATTTCCTTTGGTAGTCTGCTTGTTGCAGGAGGCCAGTGGACAGAGCTGGGAGGATCGTCAGCTGATGTGGCGCACCTGGGCAGGCTTGGCCTGCAGGCTATAAAGGGTGGCCCCATCAGCCAACACTCTCTCTCTTCTCTGACTGGCAGGCTGGCTTCCATTAACTTTAGTTTTATTTTGTTGGTTTGTTTCCACCATACAACACCTACACTACTGATCATACAGACATCCACAGCTTATGTTACATTTATTATTTAGTTTAATAAATGTATTAATTTTTACCTTGAAGTCATGTGTGGTCTCCCTTTGTGAACCAGGTTGTTGTGAGCCAGGTCGTAACACTGTGGGGGCTCGTCCAATTGGAGACTTTGGTTATATGGTAGTATGTTACTTGTAAATTTGGCAAATTTAATTGGGTTGGCATTTGGTTTGAACCCTGTTTTGTGTAGGGGTAGTAATTGGGGCCAAATTGGGTTCAGCTGTGTTACTGCAGTTCTTAGAATGCAATGTGGTACTATTTGTTTGGCAGTCTTTGTTAGTTTTGGCGTGTCCCTGATTTTTCCTTTATTGTGTAAGCTTTAGGGGTTTTGTTGGATGCTGGAAGGGAAGCAGCTCTTGTCCCCAGTGTTTGTCTACAAAGCCATTTGTTTTTCTATTTCCATTGGGGTTTTAGGTGCTGGTACATGTGTTTTTATATTGCTTTGGTAAGGATGTCCACTTCAGTTGGTAGGAACCACATATCCCCTTGTAGGTTTCAGGAACTGATCTCCTTTTAAGATCAAGTCATTTTGTTTTATCTCTAGTGTGGTGGATAATGCAGGTAGGGTCAATTTGTGATAAATTGCCTTGGGAGCACTTCCTTGGATTCAGATCAGTCACTGTATTTCCTGTTGCCTTTCTGATGGAACCACTGCCTAAATACCCCCTGTCAGTATCTGCACGAAGACTAGGGTTGCGATTATATGGTCAGTTAGGTCAATTAGTTAGAATGGGGCTGGGGAGGTACCATTTTTGTCTTGGTTGCCCTTCACATTATCAGTGTACACTATATACCAACACTAGTTGTGTAGTCTTTTGTCTGTCTAAATTGGTTCTTTTAGTTGTGTTTATCATGGCTAGTAAATTGCCTGTTTGGAGCAGTGCACTAAAGAGCAGATAGCACAGACTGAGTACTACAATATTGGATCATAAGCAATTGAAAGACATTATGAAGGCCAGTCTAAAAGCCAAGAATTCAGTACCAGTGTGATGCAACTTTCTATTAGTGAGCAGAAGGTGAACTCCTAGTGTGGCAGCAGTTCTCAGATGAGTGTCTTGATCTGTAAAAGCTTTTTTTTAATGGATCCATGTAGTCATACTGAAACTGCCCGTAAAGAGTACGCCTCCCCTCGCCAAAAGTTTAAGGCTGAGAGTAGATCAATGTTCTAATGTTGATCGTGCCGTACGAGATAGAAATGATCTGAACCGAGTTTGTAAGGGACATTGGAAAAATTAATATCCTGTCAAAGCAAAACATTCTGGTGGCAACTCAAAAGTATAGCTTTCTGGCCTAGCTGTGTCACTTAATCCAAGTACTATATCTCAGCTTGAGAAGCATGCAGGACCTTCTGGAAAAGCCAGTGCTTCTGACTATGCTGCATACATTTCTGAGGATTCCATATCCCTGGTAGGTGATGAGAAAATACCTGTCAAAATCTTGCGAGACATGCTCTGTGGAATAATTTGTTTGAAAATCTGTATTGCCATTCTCTTGAGTCAGATGCAGTTGATTCTATACTAATTCGTGGGATGGGGTTTGTTTTTCCTGTGCATACATTGCAACTTGACTCAGATCCTGTGAAAGGAAAGGTTGGTGTCCCCTCATCTACCAGTTGAGGGTATTGAGCTTAGTCTGGGTAACCAGCTAGCTGGTGTACAGGTCTGGGCTGGGGTGGCACCAGCTTGTGTGGTTATACAGCAAACCCCAGCTCCTGAGTTAGAACTCTCCAGACAGTCCAGTTATCTATCCAGCTTGTGACGTGAGGTGTCAGTAACTGAACAAAATTCTATGTCTGTTATAGATCCGCTTGACTCGCCTTTGCCGCAGCTTCTCATGGTGATTTGGAGAAGGAACATCAGGATGGCCCCTCTTTGAAGGAGCTATTTAAGTGTTCCCAGCTGATAGGATGGCAAGCTCTGCACAAGGTTACTAGCTTCAGAACAGTATGCTAGCTAGCAGGTGGGTGCTTCATGGGGAAAACTTTGTAGGTGATCCCACCATGCAGATTGTAGTGCCCTCTAAGTTTTGCCAGACAATGCTTCAAATCTCCCATGATCATGTTGCTCGACATTTGGGATTTAGGAAAATCACTGTATTTTGCATTACTTTTTCTGTCCAAGGTTTAAGTGACATCTCTGCTTATGTTAAAACATGTCACACATGGTAGTTGACTGGTAAGCAAAATTAGTCAATTAAACCTGCTCCTCTGTATCCTATTCCTGCTGTTCGTCAGCCTTTTGAACATTTGGTCATTAACTGTTGGTCCTTTGCCCCGCTTTAAGTCAGGCAGTAGCTATTTTATAGCTATCACTGTAAAGTCCATGGAGAACAAGAGCACCTCCTCCCAGCTGCCCACTGCACTGAGGCTAGGTAACACGGTCACCACCGATAAATCCGTGATAATCGAAGACTTCAACAAGCATTTCTCAACGGCTGGCCATGCCTTCCTCCTGGCTACTCCAAACTTGGCCAACAGCTCCGCCCCCCCCCCCCCCCCCCCCCCCCGCTGCTACTCGCCCAAGCCTCCCCAGCTTCTCCTTTACCCGAATCCAGATAGCAGATGTTCTGAAAGAGCTGCAAAACCTGGACCCATACAAATCAGCTGGGCTTGACAATCTGGACCCTCTATTTCTGAAACTGTCCGCCGCCATTGTCGCACCCCCTATTACCAGCCTATTCAACCTCTCCTTCGTATCATCTGAGATCCCCAAGGATTGGAAAGCTGCCGCGGTCATCCCCCTCTTCAAAGGGGGAGACACCCTGGACCCAAACTGTTACAGACCTATATCCATCCTGCCCTGCCTATCTAAGGTCTTCGAAAGCCAAGTCAACAAACGGATCACTGACCATCTCGAATCCCACCGTACCTTCTCCGCTGTGCAATCCGGTTTCCGAGCCGGTCACGGGTGCACCTCAGCCACGCTCAAGGTACTAAACGATATCATAACCGCCATCGATAAAAGACAGTACTGTGCAGCCGCCTTCATCGACCTGGCCAAGGCTTTCGCCTCTGTCAATCACCATATTCTTATCGGCAGACTCAGTAGCCTCGGTTTTTCTAATAACTGCCTTGCCTGGTTCACCAACTACTTCGCAGACAGAGTTCAGTGTGTCAAATCGGAGGTCATGTTGTCCGGTCCTCTGGCAGTCTCTATGGGGGTACCACAGGGTTCAATTCTCGGGCCGACTCTTTTCTCTGTATACATCAATGATGTTGCTCTTGCTGCTGGTGATTCTCTGATCCACCTCTACGCAGACGACACCATTCTGTATACTTCTGGCCCTTCCTTGGACACTGTGCTATCTAACCTCCAAACGAGCTTCAATGCCATACAACACTCCTTCCGTGGCCTCCAACTGCTCTTAAACGCTAGTAAAACCAAATGCATGCTTTTCAACCGGTCGCTGCCTGCACCCGCACGCCCGACTAGCATCACCACCCTGGATGGTTCCGACCTAGAATATGTGGACATCTATAAGTACCTAGGTGTCTGGCTAGACTGCAAACTCTCCTTCCAGACTCATATCAAACATCTCCAATCCAAAATCAAATCTAGAGTTGGCTTTCTATTTCGCAACAAAGCCTCCTTCACTCACGCCGCCAAACTTACCCTAGTAAAACTGACTATCCTACCGATCCTCGACTTTGGCGATGTCATCTACAAAATAGCTTCCAATACTCTACTCAGCAAACTGGATGCAGTTTATCACAGTGCCATCCGTTTTGTTACTAAAGCACCTTATACCACCCACCACTGCGACCTGTATGCTCTAGTCGGCTGGCCCTCGCTACATGTTCGTCGTCAGACCCACTGGCTCCAGGTCATCTACAAGGCTATGCTAGGTAAAGCGCCGCCTTATCTCAGTTCACTGGTCACGATGGCAACACCCACCCGTAGCACGCGCTCCAGCAGGTGTAGCTCACTGATCATCCCTAAAGCCAAAACCTCATTTGGCCGCCTTTCCTTCCAGTTCTCTGCTGCCTGCGACTGGAACGAATTGCAAAAATCTCTGAAGTTGGAGACTTATCTCCCTCAACAACTTTAAACATCTGCTATCTGAGCAGCTAACCGATCGTTGCAGCTGTACATAGTCCATCGGTATATAGCCCACCCAATTTACCTACCTCATCCCCATACTGTTTTTATTTATTTACTTTTCTGCTCTTTTGCACACCAGTATCTCTACTTGCACATGATCATCTGATGATTTATCACCCCAGTGTTAATCTGCTAAATTGTAATTATTCGCTCCTATGGCCTATTTATTGCCTACCTCATGCCTTTTGCACACATTGTACATAGATTCTCTTTTTTTTCTTTTTCCCCTACTATGTTATTGACTTGTTTATTGTTTACTCCATGTGTAACTCTGTGTTGTCTGTTCACACTGCTATGTTTTATCTATGCTTTATCTTGGCCAGGTCGCAGTTGCAAATGAGAACTTGTTCTCAACTAGCCTACCTGGTTAAATAAAGGTGAAAAAATAAAAAATAATAAAAAAAATTGCTTAGTGACGTGCCTTGCAACCAGGTACCCTGCTGCTTATCTGCTACGCACTAACTACCAAGTCTGTTGTGAAGGCTATCTCAGTTCATCTCTGTATTTGGTATTCATTCAGTGACAAAGGCTCTAATTTTACCTCTCACATGTTTGCACAAGTGCTACAGCAGCTTTGTCAAGTGTAACAGTCCTCTGCCTATCATGCACAGTCTCAGGGTGCATTAGAACGTTTTCATCAAACCCTGAAGTCTCTCCTGTGCATACCATACAGAGCTAGATTGTGATTGGGAAGGATTGCCATGGTTACTGTTGGCAGCTAGAGAAGTTGTCTAGGAGAGTATAAGATTTAGTCTGACTGATCTGGTTTTTGGTAATTCAGTGTGTGACCCTCTGGCTGTGTTGCAGGACAGGTGGGGAACAGAGCCACCACTAAATGTACTCTTTATGTCAGTGGTTTAGACTGGTAATAGACTGTTCTCTGCTGGTAAAATGGCAAAAGAGAAACTAAAGTGCACAAGTAAAGATTAAGCATATTTATGAATGTTGGTCTGAACATAGACAATTTAGCCCTGGTTTCCAGGTTTTAGCTGTTACCTATTGTAGGTTATCCTTTTCAGGTGACGTTTACTGGTCCTTCCATGGTGGTGTGCAATGTGTCTGAACAGAACTGATTGTAACTCCTAAGTGCAGGGTGAGCAAGTTCGATCTTCTAAAAGGGTACTGGCAGGTCCCCTAGTTTCTGAGAGCAAGGGAGAAGTATGCTTTCATCACAACCTCTGGACTGTGTTCTTATACACAGTTATGCCTTTTGGTTGCGTAATGCACCTGCAACATTTCAGGGCCTCATGAACCGTGTTGTCTCTGGTCTGGACGGATGTTATTTGGATGATGTGGTCATTTTATAGTGATACCTGGTCTCTGCATGTCCAACGTATACAAGCGCTGTTTGATCGTTAATCTGGCCAAATGTGAGTTTGCACTTATCTGGGCAAAGTGGTCTCTCAGAACGTGGTTCGCCCAGTGCATGCCAAAGTGGAAGCTGTTGAGCAGTGTCCCATCCCATGACTATGAAGGAGCTTATGCGTTTTCTCGATTATGGTTGGTTATTATCGAAGCTTCTGTAAGAACTTCTCCTCAGTGGCAGCTCCCCTGACCGACTTGCTTAATAGGTATAGGCGTCCCATCAACAGGGCAGTTGTAAATCATGCAGCGCCGTGTGTCACGATCGCAGATTTGAGAGAAATAACAAATGTCAGTACATATAAGTGCCTTATATCGGCTGAATGCTTAAATTCTTAATATAACTGCACTGTCCAATTTACTGTAGCTATTACTGAGAAAAAATGCCATGCTATTGTTTGATAGCCCCGAACAAAACACTTCTTTTCACTGCGATAGGTTTGATAAATTCACCCCAAGGTGAAATGTGTACTTACATAATAATCTTGCTCTGATTTATCATCCAAAGGGTCCCAGAGATGACATGAAGTGTTTTGTTAGATAAAATCCTTTTTTCATATCCTGAAAAGGTCCATATAGCATGCACGATCGATTTTTGTATTTCCACGCGTTCATTTTGCAAAGAAAGGAATTTGTGAAAATCTAACCCTAAATGTTTCAACCAGTCAAACCCCTTTTATATTTATTCCTCAGATCCTAGAACGTAACCAGACTTCACTATATCATTAGGAGTGTAGTATATCTTATAGGACACCAAATTTGGTCAGAGCGAAGACTTCATGGCACGCCGATGACGCGGGCGGTCTAAACTTGACTAACTCCACCAATCGGGGTCAAACAAAGCTAGCTAGATAGCCAATGAGCTGGGCTTTACGGGAATAAAGGAAACCCTGTATCTGTTGCAAAATGTTGCTGCTAACCTTGTGCGACAGCAAGACTTTTCCTTTTGGACAAAAATTGTAAGAATATGGATAGTTATGAAAACTGGGTGTTTTTTCAAATGTTGAACTTATAATATGGCTACTAATACTGGAAAAGCAAAATCAAAGTCCAAGTAAACAGATTTGACGATATTCTTGCAGAAAAATATAATGTGAACGTAAATGTCTCCTTCACGATTTGCCTAAATGTACCTGGGTGATTTCACACTAAATGTCATGTAGTTTGCTCATACTTCAAGTTATCCGCCTGAAACTTTGCGCATGCACTGATCCCATCTTCTGGACACAATCAGAATTACAACCAGAGTGATGGCTAGATTTGGGACCTTTCTGTTGCATTTCAAAGATGGTGGCAAAAAATATAATTTTTGATTTTCTTCACCAGATCTATAGTGATATATTCTCCTACATTCAATTTACATTTCCACAAACTTCAATGTTTCCTTTCAAATGGTACCAAGAATATGCATATCCTTGCTTCAGGGCCTGAGCTACAGGCAGTTTATTTGGGTATGTCATTTTAGGCAAAAATTGGGGGGAAAAAAAGGGAACTATCCCTATTAAGGCTTAGGTGCAGTAAATTTGGTTGGACAGATGTCAAGTTGCATTCGAGAATGTGAAGACACTTGTGTTTTGCCCCAGTGCTTGTTGCCGCTCCTTTGAATGATCTGTTCATACTCCATGTACAGTACCAGTCAAAATGTTGGACACCTACTCATTCAAGGGTTTTTATTTTTACTATTTTCAACATTGTAGAATAATAGTGAAGACCAACTATGAAATAACACATATGGAATCATGTAGTGACCAAAAAAGTGTTCAACAAATCAACTTTGCACACACTTGCCAAGTGTGCAAAGCTGTCAAGGCAAAGGGTAGCTACTTTGAAGAATCTAAAATATACAATATATTTTGCTTTAACACTTTGTTACCACATGATTCCATATGTTATTTCATGGTTTTGATGTCTCCGCTATTATACAATAAAGAAAACCCCTTGAATAAGTAGGTGTCAACTTTTGACTGGTGCTGTATATTCTTAGCCTTATAGTGATCCCGCTAAACACCCAATCAATAAGAAAAATCGGACAGTCTAGGATAGGAAATCACTAAATATTTTAGTTTATCTATTTTATTGCAGTTCTTAGGGGTGGGTGACCACGTGTCGAATGTCTAGCTTCCTTGAAGCGCCCAGTCAACCACATGACGGAGCTATATGCAGCGTCAGAGTGGAAAAGAAAAAGGTACATTCTAAGTCCCTAGCTTATTGTCTGCGCGAGTCGGTTCGGCATAATTCCTCACATAGATACGTGTATTATTCTCGGGGTTTTATATAGTTGAATTCCTACTAGGAGGTCGACAGAGACCGCTTGGTCGGTTGTGTTGCAAAATATCAGACTTCAACTGGGTTTCTGGTCAGTATATCATTTATTTTCATTATTTTGGGCCTACGGGCCTACCTAGAGCCTCGGTGTTTGTGTATACAAGAACACATCGGTAGCGTTTCCAAAGAAGTGCCTTGTTTCTGCATAGTGCAATTTGTGCATTAATTACCACGTTAATGTGCGGCCTATGCGTCTGTGGGCTCAATAGCATGCGGTACGAATGAACATGTTGATAAGTTAGGCTAACGGTGATGATTTGAGTTGTTGAGAACAACAATGTAGTTTGCTAGCTGCAATGCTGACTGTTAGTAAGTCTTCTCTTCGCCATCGTCGAGGCTGAGAAAAACGGAATCTCATCGACAACTTAGATAAAGCTAACGTTATCTGGATGTCCCCTAAAAAATGACATAGCATCTTAGCTAGCTAAATGTTAGTCCAATGTTTTCGAAACAATTATATTTCTTGAAATACCTGATGTTGACTAGCTAACTAATGGTTTTAGTTTAATAATATTCATGGAGTTTATGTAACGTTAGCTAGCCTAGTTAAGCCAAAGACACTAATAGCTAGTTAGCGCGCTAACGTCAGCTAAATAAAAACATGTTGAGAATATATCCATTGTGATGTTGCATCGTTCGCTAGTAGACACCGTTAAAACATGCTAGCAAGCTACCTAGTAGTTATTTTTAGTTGACGTTTGCTAGCTAACTTCCCAGCAAATGTAGGACAAACTTAATCTGCCTGGTCTCAATTAGTAAACGAACTCCCATTTCATCGGGCCGTATTTGCATATACTAAAGCGAGTTATTATCTAATGTTACCCAATTAAATTTAATTAGTTAACGTTAGCTAGCTAGGTAGATGCAGTTAATTGTCCAATTAGCTCACTTAGTTACAACCAAATAGTTAACGTTAGCTAGTTAACCATCACTTTGGATGGGTCGTTACCACAACCACAAAGTCATAAACCCTGTTTATTTCCACAAGTTCACTAATGAAAATTAGGGCTGGGAATTGCCAGGGGTCTCATGATATATTATCATTCTTAAGTGCATTCTTAAGTGATTCTTCAGTGCTACTACGATTTTTAATTTAACCTTTTATTTAACTAGGCAGGTCAGTTAAGAAAACATTCTTATTTACAATGACGGCCTCATTCTGGGATGGGGGCTAGGATTAAAAATAAAATATAAATATAGGACAAAACACACATCACGAGACACTACATAAAGCGAGACCTAAGTCAACAACATATCACATGACATCACAGTATGGTAGCAACACATGACGATAACATGGTAGCAGCACAAAACATGGTACAAACATTATTGGGCACAGACAACAGCACAAAGGGCAAGAAGGTAGAGACAACAATACATCACGTAAAGCAGCCACGGAACTGTCCAGTAAGTGTTGATGATTGAGTCTTTGAATGAAGAGATATGGGATAAAACTGTCCAGTTTGAGTGTTTGTTGCAGCTTGTTCCAGTCGCTAGCTGCAGCAAACTGAGAAGAGGAGCGACCCAGGGATGTGTGCTTTGGGGACCTTTAACGGAATGTGACTGGCAGAACGGGTGTTGTATGTAGAGGATGAGGGCTGCAGTAGGTATCTCAAATAGGGGTGAGTGAGGACTCTGAGGGTTTTAGAAATGAGCATCAACCAGTGTGTCTGTCTTACGATAGGTATACAGAGAGGACCAGCTTCCAGAGGAGTATAGAGTGCAGTGATGTGTCCTATAAGGAGCATTGGTGGCAAATCTGATGTCCGAATGGTAAAGAACATCTGTCCGCTCGAGAGAACCTTTACCTGCCGATCTATAAATTGTCTCCGTAATCTAGCATGGGTAGGATGGTCATTTGAATCAGGCTTAGTTTGGCAGCTGGGGTGAAAGAGGTGCATTTACGATAGAGGAAACCAAGTTTAGATTTAATTTTAGCATGCAGCTTTGATATGTGATGAGAGAAGGACAGTGTACCATCTAGCCATACTCCCAAGTACTTGTATGAGGTGACTACCTCAAGCGCTAAACCCTCAGGTAGTAATCACACCTGTGGGGAGGGGCATTCTTTATGCCAAACCATATGACCTTTGTTTTGGAGGTGTTAAAAACAAGGT
Source organism: Salvelinus namaycush (assembly GCF_016432855.1). Lineage (NCBI taxonomy): Eukaryota > Metazoa > Chordata > Actinopteri > Salmoniformes > Salmonidae > Salvelinus > Salvelinus namaycush. The sequence continues at coordinate 39,567,893 of NC_052333.1, forward strand.
TAAGGGTAGAGAGAGCTTGTTGGACACTAAGAAAGCTTTGTTGTAGAGCATTTAACTCAAAGCCCGGGGAGGGGCCTGCTGAGTATAAGACTATTATTTGCATATGAATGGGTGAGCGCTTCCTACTGCCTGAGCTATTTTGATATAAATTGTGAAGAGCATGGGGCCTAGGATTGAGCCTTTGGGTACTCCCCTGTTGACAGGCAGTGGCTGAGACTTTCTGAGACTTTCTGACTTTATACACTGCACTCTTTGAGAGAGGTAGTTAGCAAACCAGGCCAAAGACCCCCCTGAGACACCAATACTCATTTGCCGGCCCACAAGAATGGAATGGTCTACCGTATCAAAAGCTTTGACCAAGTCAATAAAAATAGCAGCACAACATTGCTTAGAATCAAGGGCAATGGTGACATCATTCAGGACCTTTACGGTGGCAGTGACACATCATAACCTGAGCGGAAACCAGATTGCATACCAGAGAGAATACTAAAGTAGAGGTCGACCGATAATGATTTTTCAACGCCGATACCGATTATTGGAGGACCAAAAAAAGCCGATACTGATTAATCGGCCGTTTTTTAAAATGTATTTGTAATAATGACAATTACAACAATACTGAATGAACACTTATTTTAACTTAATATAATACATCAATAAAGTCAATTTAGCCTCAAATAATGAAACGTGTTTAAATAATGTAAAAACAAAGTGTTTGGAGAAGAAAGTAAAAGTGCAATATGTGCCATGTAAGAAAGCTAACGTTTAAGTTCCTTGCTCAGAACATGAGAACATATGAAAGCTGGTGGTTCCTTTTAACATGAGTCTTCAATATTCCCAGGTAAGAAGTTTTAGGTTGTAGTTATTATAGGACTATTTCTCTCTATACGATTTGTATTTAATATACAGTGGGGAGAACAAGTATTTGATACACTGCCGATTTTGCATGTTTTCCTACTTACAAAGCATGTAGAGGTCTGTAATTTTTATCATAGGTACACTTCAACTGTGAGAGACGGAATCTAAAACAAAAATCCAGAAAATCACATTGTATGATTTTTAAGTAATTAATTTGCATTTTATTGCATGACATAAGTATTTGATCACCTACCAACCAGTAAGAATTCTGGCTCTCACAGACCTGTTAGTTTTTCTTTAAGAAGCCCTCCTGTTCTTCACTCATTACCTGTATTAACTGCACCTGTTTGAACTCGTTACCTGTATAAAAGACACCTGTCCACACACTCAAACAGACTCCAACCTCTCCACACTGGCCAAGACCAGAGAGCTGTGTAAGGACATCAGGGATAAAATTGTAGACCTGCACAAGGCTGGGATGGGCTACAGGACAATAGGCAAGCAGCTTGGTGAGAAGGCAACAACTGTTGGCGCAATTATTAGAAAATGGAAGAAGTTCAAGATGACGGTCAATCACCCTCGGTCTGGGGCTCCATGCAAGATCTCACCTCGTGGGGCATCAATGATCATGAGGAAGGTGAGGGATCAGCCCAGAACTACACGGCAGGACCTGGTCAATGACCTGAAGAGAGCTGGGACCACAGTCTCAAAGAAAACCATTAGTAACACACTACGCTGTCATGGATTAAAATCCTGCAGCGCACGCAAGGTCCCCCTGCTCAAGCCAGCGCATGTCCAGGCCCGTCTGAAGTTTGCCAATGACCATCTGGATGATCCAGAGGAGGAATGGGAGAAGGTCATGTGGTCTGATGAGACAAAAAATAGAGCTTTTTGGTCTAAACTCCACTTGCCGTGTTTGGAGGAAGAAGAAGGATGAGTACAACCCCAAGAACACCCTCCCAACCGTGAAGCATGGAGGTGGAAACATCATTCTTTGGAGATGCTTTTCTGCAAAGGGGACAGGACGACTGCACCGTATTGAGGGGAGGATGGATGGGGCCATGTTATCGCGAGATCTTGGCCAACAACCTCCTTCCCTCAGTAAGAGCATTGAAGATGGGTCGTGGCTGGGTCTTCCAGCATGACAACGACCCGAAACACACAGCCAGGGCAACTAAGGAGTGGCTCCGTAAGAAGCATCTCAAGGTCCTGGAGTGGCCTAGCCAGTCTCCAGACCTGAACCCAATAGAAAATCTTTGGAGGGAGCTGAAAGGCCGTATTGCCCAGCGACAGCCCCGAAACCTGAAGGATCTGGAGAAGGTCTGTATGGAGGAGTGGGCCAAAATTCCTGCTGCAGTGTGTGCAAACCTGGTCAAGAACTACAGGAAATGTATGATCTCTGTAATTGCAAACAAAAGTTTCTGTACCAAATATTAAGTTCTGCTTTTCTGATGTATCAAATACTTCTGTCATGCAATAAAATGCAAATGAATTACTTAAAAATCATACAATATGATTTTCTGGATTTTTGTTTTAGATTCCGTCTCACAGTTGAAGTGTACCTATGATAAAAATTACAGACCTCTACATGCTTTGTAAGTAGGCAACACTGCCGATTTTGCAGGTTATCTAATACTTGTTCTCCCCACTGTACCTTTGACTATTGGATGTTCTTATAGGCACTTTAGTATTGCCAGTGTAACAGTATAGCTTCCATCCCTCTCCTCGCCGCTACCTGGGCTCGAACCAGGAACACATCGACAACAGCCACCCTCGAAGCAGCATTACCCATGCAGAGCAAGGGGAACAACTACTCCAAGTCTCAGAGCGAGTGATGTTTGAAACGCTATTAGCGCGCACCCTGCTAACTAGCTAGCCATTTCACATCGGGAGTTGATAGGCTTGAATTCATAAACAGCAGAGCTGCTGGCAAAACGCACAAAAGTGCTGTTTGAATGAATGCTTACGAGCCTGCTGGTGCCCACCATCGCTCAGACTGCTCTATCAAATCATAGACTTAATTATAACATAACACACAGAAATACGAGCCATGGGTCATTAAAGTAACTAACTTTGGCCTTCCGGATAGGTTGTGCGTTTTTTATTTATTTGCCTGAACGATATGTATTGCTATTCTCACGATTCTATACTGAACAGAAATATAAATGTAAAATTCAACGATTTTACTGAGATACAGTTCATAGAAGGAAATCAGTCAATTGAATTAAATTCATTAGGTTCTAATTTATGGATTTCACATGACTGGGAAGGGGCGCAGCCATGGTGACTTGGGAATGCATAGGCCCACCCACTGGGGAGCTCGGCCCAGCCAATCAGAATGAGTTTTCCCCCACAAAAGGACTTTATACAGACATAAATACTCCTCAGCACCTCATTCCGACTATCCCGCAGGTGAAGAAGCCGGATGTGGAGGTCCTGGGTTGGTGTGGTTACACGTGGTAGAGGTTGTGTGTTTGGTTGGACATACTGCTAAAGTCTCGAAAATAATAGTAAAGGTGGCTTATGGTAGAGAAATTAACATAAAATTCTCTGGCAACAGCTCTGTTGGACTTTCCTGCAGTCTGCATTCCAATTGCACACTACCTCAACTTAAGACATCTGTGGCATTGTATTGTGACAACTGCACATTTTAGTGGCCTTTTATTGTCCCCAGCACAAGGTGCACCTGTGTCATGATCATGCTGTTTAATCAGCTTTTTGATATGCCACACCAGTCAGGTGGATGGATTATTTTGGCAAAGAAGAAATGCTCACTAAAAGGGGTGTAAACAAATTTGTGCACAACATTTGAGATAAATACACTTCTTGTGCATAGGAAACATTTCTGGGATATTTTATTTCAGCTCATGAAACATTGGACCAACACTTTACATGTTGCATTTTTATATTTTTGAACAGTATATTTATGGCTATTTGATGTTCCAAACAGATTGCTCACCATATGCAGCAGAGGGTAAAGTGAGCCATGAGAATAAGTTTTGAACTGTCATGAAAACAAATCGGCTTCCTATTTCAAAGGATGGTGGACAAGCTATGAAGGAAAAATAAAGGTTATTGATACAGGAAACGTGTGCAAATTTTTTGTTGTGATATTACAAAAATTATACGATATATATTCAAATAGTATCCCGATATATAACTATCGATTTCTCTCCCCATTACTACTTAAAATGTGATTTGAAACCTTCATATAACCCACACTGCTAACCTTAAGCTGAACTGTAAAAAAAACCTCATCACTACAGACCCAGGTTCGATCCCAGGGTGTATCATAACCGACCGTAAGTCCCATAGGACGTCGGGTTATTGATGGAGTGCTGCTTTAGATAACCTGGCCTCCACACTCTCCTTGGTCAAATAGCCCTTACACAGTCTGAAGGTGTGTTTTGGGTCATTGACCTGTTGAAAAACAAATGATAGTCCCACTAAGCGCAAATCAGATGGATGGTGTATCACTGCAGAATGTTGTTAGCCATGCTGATTAAGTGTGCCTTGAATTCTAAATAAATCAGTGTCACCAGCAAAGCACCTTCACCCCATCTCCTCCATGCTTCACGGTGGGAACCACACATGTGGAGATCATCCGTTCACCTACTCTGCGCCTCACAAAGACACGGCGGTTAGAACCAAAAATATAATTTGGACTCATCAGACCAAAGGACAGATTTTTACACCGGTCTAATGTCCATTGCTCGTGTTTCGTTGCCCAAGCAAGTCTCTTCTTATTTTTGTCCTTTTTAGCAGTGGTTTCTTTGCAACAATTTGACCATGAAGGCCTGATTCATGCAGTCTCCTCTGAACAGTTGAGGTTGAGATGTCTGTTACTTGAACTCTATGAAGGATTTATTTGGGCTGCAATCTGAGGTAAGGTTAACTCTAATGAACTTATCCTCTGCATCAGAGGTAACTGTCTTCCTTTCCGGTGGCAGTCCTCATAAGAGCCAGTTTCATCATAGCATTTGATGCATTTTGAGACAAAATTCTTTGCACTTGGCACTGCGCCAAAGCAAAATCATAGCTGCCACGCCCCAATTTTTTTTTTGTCAAAGCGTACTGAAGATGCTAGAACTGTCCACATTTACTTTTTCTCTACAAACAAAAGTTAAGAATAGAAAAGTCAGTCAACCACATAGTATAATGGTTAATCTATTTATCTAATTGGCTTGTTCTATGCGAGATAAATATTCCTCTCGAGGGGCATATGAGTACCAAAGGGAGGGAAACCTGCATTCTGACAAGCAGTCAGTGCACAACAATTCTTGCAATCGTGGGGAAAACTGCAGTTTTAATGGGCGTTGTTAAAAAGAGGTTGATCCTAGGTTTATTTTCCTACTTCATTTCTCAAGTCCTAAAATATTACGGAAACTGCAGAATTTTAAAACCGGAGTGTTGAGCACCTTACCACTCTGTAAGAAGCTGTGAGTGCATAGAGGAGAGTGAGGCTAAATGCAACACGGGTCAATTGTAGGGTAACTTGGGGTTGTCTGATTTCCTACCTCAAGTGATTTAAATTGAGTGGGTAGTAGAGATGAAACGGGATGAAAATTTCATATCACGATTATAGTGACCAAAATGAATACGGTTATCAGTATTATCGAGGGTATTGTTAAAATGTGCTGGAAATGTTCAAAAAGTACTGATACACACACACACTGAAATCATTTCACCAAGTTTTATATTGAAAACCAACAAACAACAAATACAATTAGCAGCACTGCACTTTTTTGTGTGCAAACTACATCTAAAATAATAACATTAGCATTAAAGAAGGCGCCATGAAGTAAAAGTTTCCCTAGTGCACGTTTAAATGAAGACAACCTTAAGTAAGCAAATCAAATAAACAAACAACATAAAATTAGCAGCACTCACTTTGTAGTGAGACACGGCAACCTTCATCAGACTCAAAGCCAGGCCTCTCAACAATTTGAAATGGCATCATGTCTTTTGCAATGTAATATGAAAGGGCTGCAGTGAGGTCTTGAGCATTTTTTTGATGTGGGTGCAAAAGGAGTCTGCCTTTTAAATGCTTGCTCGAGTGTCTGTCACAGCTGTAGATGAGGGACCAGTAGCATCAATGGGTTTGCCTGCTGCACGCCCTAAGGGAATAGCAAATGTATTATTATTGGTGTTACATTATAATTATTATTCACACAGTCTATCTTCTGTGTTGCATTTGAGTATGCAATGACCCCATGCACAATTGACATAAATACAAATGAGTCTTAAGACAGTGATAATAATTGCAATGAGCCCAACAATTTACATAAATACAAGTCTTATATAGGAGTCTATAGTGTTTCTCCTGTTGGAACACTAAGTCGACTTACAACTAAGTCGACGTTTGCCGGATTTTAAATCAACAAAATATGTTGGTTGGGTGACTGAACTACATAACGCGTTATTGTGTGCAATGGGCTAATAGTCTGCAGACACACAACGCATACAGCAGCAGCACAACGTGTAGTGTTTTTACAAGAATAGGTAACACTGAAAGCTTCAGTTTACATTATTGACAAGCTGTTAGCCAGACAGACCATGACATTTTCCCCCATTCCCAAGTCCCCACATCATGCATTGAGGTAAAAGTTAACTTACCTAGCATATGCTATAAAGTAGTGGGTGGTGGTCAGAAAGATGGCTCAAGAGATTTGAAGTGTTGCCCCCTTTCGCAGCGATTATTATTATTATTAATACGTTTATTTGCATGTTCTGTGGAGAAGGTGACCATCTTCGATAAGTTTCCCATCAGCTCTCTTGTAAACCCTAAATGCGACCACACTTCAGATTTGGTCCTCTTAGAAGGCTGAAAAATCTCTTAAGCGCTGTCACTGCCTTCCGCCATGTTTTCACACAAAACAAACCCCACGTTGCATGCTGCGCCTGCTTCAGACTGTTTCTAACTTACGTTGATGCTGGACAGTATTTACTGAGTTTTTCAAACTGTGTGTGTGTGTGTGTGGGGGGGGGGGGGTGTGTGACATGAAGTTGTTTGTGTGAGAAGTACAGCATTACCCTGTGGCTGATTACCCCAAGTTACCCTAAGAGTTAGGCCTACATTATATTCCTGTGTTTATGCAAGTTTTTTGGGAGATAAAATGAATCAATAGGATGCTGATTAGTTAAAATATTTACTTTTGGGATCTAGCTAATGATTAGCCCAATAGTGTAAATGCAACCCAATGCTTCAGCCTAATTATTTATAGCCACTATGCTGCATCATTTGGACTACATGTGATAATGTTTATTGCTAATAGCATACCTGATAGTATAAGCTATATGCATGGTCCTGTATATTAAGAATTTTGCCAATCTTATTGTAGAAATCATGTTTCATTCATTTAGGTTGTGGAATGTCCTTTTAAAGTCACCAGAACTGAGCTTCTAGTCTGGGAGGACCCTGGACCCCTACTATTTTCCACAGAACCTCACTCTCACTTTTCTTTCGCAGGTGTTATTCCTTTGTAAATACTCTTATTTGTATATACTGTAAATTATGACATCAGTGGGCGGAAACCGAGCCCGCGGCAGCTGGGAGCAGCAGACGCAGACAGGCCAGACGCAGACAGGCCAGACACAGAGCCAGACACAGCACAAGCAGAGGCCTCAGGTTGGTACCCGGCCCTCGACCCTGCTGCCCACACAGGATGTCATGCACTTAGTCACCTCACACACTGACCCAACAGCTGATGCATTAGTTTTCATGGTGAAACACATTGGAAGTGGGTCTGGACGATTTTACATTGGGGTGTGTCCCACATGGCACCCTATTTCCTAAAGTGCACTACTTTTGACCAGAGCCCTATGGTCAAAAGTAGGGCCAAGACAAAACCAGTATTGCGATACGCATTAGTATCATGGCAAGGAAACACACCACAAAGCAGATTGAACTTCTTAAGGAAAACAGCCCTAAAGTTTGAAACAAACATGTCATCCAAACTATAGCACACAATATTTTACATACAGCAGGTTTTTAAAAGAACGAAGAGACTGGTCTGCTTCGTGTGTTCATTTTTGCCATGCAAAAAACATTGCAATACAGCCCTAGTCAAAATTAGTGCACCATTTTAAGGAATAGGGTGCCATTTCGGGGAGCACACACTGACCCAACAGCAGATGCTTAGTTTTCATGGTGCAATGCCTTAGTTGGAAGTAGTTCTCAGTGTTTTCCACAGGTATCTGGAGTAGCCAGCCAAATAGAAAAAGTAACCAGCCAGGCCTCCCCTGAGCAAAAACATTTTTTGCCACCTGACCTATATTTTGGTGGCCTCTGGTACATTCTAATGCCTTGGTTCTATCTGAAATACACAGCAAAATGAATGAGTACTTTATCAAATTTACCTCCCAGATTAAGAAATGTGTTGTGATATTTTATTTAACCTTTATTTAACTTGGCAAGTCAGTTAAGAAAAAATTCTTATTTACAATGACGGCCTACCAAAAGGCCTCCTGCGGGGACGGGGGCTGGGAATAAGAATGAATAAATATAGGACTAAACACACATCACGACAAGGGAGACCACACGCTACATAAAGAGAGACCTAAGACAACATGGCAAGGCAGCAACACAACAACACAGCATGGTAGCAACACATCATGGTAGCAACACAACATAGTAGCAACATAACATGGTGGTAGCAGAACAAATCATGGTACAAACATTATTGGGCTCAGACAACATGCCGAAGGGCAAGAAGGTAGAGACAACAATACATCACGCAAAGCAGCCATACCTGTCGGTAAGAGTGTCCATGATTGAGTCTTTGAATGAAGAGATTGAGCACTGTCCGGTTTGAGTGTTTGTTGCAGCTTGTTCCAGTTCGCTAGCTGCAGCGAACTGAAAAGACGAGCGACCCAGAAATGTGTGCTTTGGGGACCTTTAACATAATGTGACTGGCAGAACGGGTGGAGGATGAGGGCTGCAGTAGATATCTCAGATGGGTTGAGTGAGGCCTAAGAGGCTTAAATAAATAAGCATCAACTAGTGGGTCTTGCGACTGGTATACAGATATGGACCAGTTTCCAGAGGAGTATAGAGTGCAGTGATGTGTCCTATAAGGAGCATTGGTGGAAAATTTGATGGCCGAATGGTAAAGAACATCTGTCCGCTCGAGAGCACCCTTACCTGTCGATCTATAAATTGTCTCCATAATCTAGCATGGGTAGGATGGTCATTTGAATCGGGGTTAGTTTGGCAGCTGGGGTGAAGGGAGCAATTACGATAGAGGAAACCAAGTCTAGATTTAACAAACCTGCAGCTTTGATATGTGCTGAGAGAAGGACAGTGTACCATCTAGCCATACTCCCAAGTACTTGTATGAGGTGACCACCTCAAGCTCTAAACTCTGAGGAAGTAATCACACCTGTGTGGAGAGGGGCATTCTTTATGCCAAACCACATTGCCTTTTGTAGAAGGACATGACTTTACCATTTTTTATTACTGAAAGTGTATGAATTCAGAGTCTTAAGTAGTTTTGGATATCGCCTAGACCTATATGATCAGGACTATTTTATAAGTATACTGAACAAATATAAAAACGGAACATTTAAAGTGTTGGTCCCATGTTTCATGAGCTGAAATAAAAGATCCCAGAAATGTTCCATACTCACAAAAGCTTATTTCTTTCATTTGTTTACAGACCTGTTAGTGAGCATTTCTCCTTTGCCAAAATAATCCATCCATAAAGAAGCTGATTAAACGGCATGATCATGTGCAGTTTTGTCATTCCAGAGAATTTAGTTAATTTCTCTACCATATGCCGCCCCCAACTTGGTTAGAGAATTTGGCAGTACGTTCAACCGGCCTCACAACCGCAGACCAAGTGTAACCACGCCAGCCCAGGACCTTTACATCCGGCTTCTTCATCTGCGGGATCGCTTGAGACAGCCACCCGGACATATGATGAAACTGTAGGTTTGCACAACAGAATTTCTGTACAAACTGTCAGAAACCGTCTCGGGGACACGTGCATGCTCGTCGTTCTCATCAAAGTCTTGTCTTGACTGCAGTTTGGCGTCATACCTGTCTTCAGTGGACAAATGCTCACCTTTGATGGCCAATGGCACGTTGGAGAAGTGTGCTTTTCATGGATGAATCCCGGTTTGAACTGTACCGGGCGGATGGCAGACATGGCATCGTGTGCGTGAGCGGTTTGCTGATGTCAACGGTGGCGGTGGTTTGCTGAGTGCCCCAGGGTGGTGGCGGGGTTATGGTATGGGAAGGCATAAGCTATGGACAACACAATTTGAATGCAGAGATACCATGACTAGGACTGCATACTCACCAGATGTCACCCGTTGAGCATGTTTGGGATGCTCTGGATCGATGTGTACGACAGCATGTTCCAGTTCCCGACGATATCCAGCAACTTCACACAGCCATTGAAGAGGAGTGTGACAACATTCCACAGGCCACAATCAATAGCCTGATCAACTCCATGTGAAGGAGATGTTGCGCTGCATGATGCTAACGGTGTTCACACCAGATACTGACTGGTTTTACAGCAATGACATGGGGAAGAGTTAGAAGGGGGAGGAGAGGGGATGAATGAGTCAATTGGAAGCTGGGGATGATTAGGTGGCCATGATGATACGCGTTCCAGATTGGGAATTTAGCCAGGACACCAGGCTAAACACTCTTTTACGATAAGTGCCATGGGATCTTTAGTGACCACATTACAGCTTATTTTTAATTTTTTTTTAACCGATCTTCTCTTGATATTATTAGTTTTACTGCAAGATATGAATTGCCACAGTGATGTTTGTTCTTCAAATTATGTTTTTTGTAAAATTATGTAACTAAACAGTTGCCCACATTAGCTTGACAAATTTGTACTTATTTTGTTTGCCTTTATTTAACTAGGCAAGTCAGTTAAGAACAACTTCTTATTTACAATGACGGCCTACCCCGGACAAACCCGGACGACGCTGGGCCATTTGTGCGCCGCCGTATGGGACTCCCAATCATGCCCGGATGTGATACAGCCTGGATAAATTAAAGGTGGCTGCTATATGAAAGATGTCAAAGAAAATAAATGAATGTGCCAGAACAGTAAGGCTAACATGCTGACTAGACCGGGGATGCACATGCGTCCGCAATCGCGCGCATGTTTATTTTTAATTTTTTTCCCCAATCCACACCAGACGCGATCAGGACACGCAGGTTGAAAGCAAAAACGAACTCTGAACCAACTATATTAATTTGGGGACAAGTCAAAACGCAGAAAACATTCATGGCTATTTAGCTAGCTTGCAGTTGCTAGCTAATTTGTCCTGGGATATAAACAATGGGTTGTTATTTTACCTGAAATGCACAAGGTCCTCTACTCCAACAACTCATCCACTGAAAAAAGGGTGATCCTAGTTAGTTTCTAGTAATCTCTCCTTCAGTTGTTCTTCATTGGACTTGATATGGTGGTTGGCAACCAACTTTAAGGTGCATTATCACCACCGACTAGAAAGTGGACCTCAGTTCAGCTTTCAATCACCCACGTGGGTATATGCTCCTAAAAACCAATGACGAGATGGGAGAGGCGGGTGGTCTCTGCATGTGTGGTTCCCACCATGGAGGAGGAGGTGTGATGATGTGGGGGGTGCACTTTGCTGGTGACCCTGTCAGTGATTTAATTAGAATTCAAGGCACACTTAACCAGCATGGCTACCACAGCATTCTGTAGTGATACGCCATCCCATCTGCTTTGCGCTTAGTGGGACTGTCATTTGTTTTTCAATAGGACAATGACCCGACACAGCTCCAGGCTGTGTAAGGGCTATTTGATCAAGAAGGAGAGTGATGGAGTGTTGCTTCTGATGACCTGACCTCCACAATCAAATCAAATGTATTTATATAGCCCTTCTTACATCAGCTGATATCTCAAAGTGCTGTACAGAAACCCAGCCTAAAACCCCAAACAGCAAGCAATGCAGGTGTAGAAGCACGGTGGCTAGGAAAAACTCCCTAGAAAGGCCAAAACCTAGGAAGAAACCTAGAGAGGAACCAGGCTATGAGGGGTGGCCAGTCCTCTTCTGGCTGTGCCGGGTGGAGATTATAACAGAACATGGCCAAGATGTTCAAATGTTCATAAATGACCAGCATGGTCAAATAATAATAATCACAGTAGTTGTCGAGGGTGCAGCAAGTCAGCACCTCAGGAGTAAATGTCAGTTGGCTTTTCATAGCCGATCATTAAGAGTATCTCTACCACTCCTGCTGTCTCAAGAGAGTTGAACACAGCAGGTCTGGGACAGGTAGCACGTCCGGTGAACAGGTCAGGGTTCCAGGGCCGCAGGCAGAACAGTTGAAACTGGAGCAGCAACGCGGCCAGGTGGACTGGGGACAGCAAGGAGTCATCATGCCAGGTAGTCCTGAGGCATGGTCCTAGGGCTCAGGTCCTCCGAGAGAGAGAATTAGAGAGACCATACTTAAATTCACACAGGACACCGGATAAGACAGCAGAAGTACTCCAGATATAACAAACTGATCCTAGCCCCCCGACACATAAACTAGTGCAGCATAAATGGCTGAGACAGGAGGGGTCAGGAGACACTGTGGCCCCATCCGATGATACCCCCGGACAGGGCCAAACAGGAAGAATATAAGCCCACCCACTTTGCCAAAGCACAGCCCCCACACCACTAGAGGGATATCTTCAACCACCAACTTACCATCCTGAGACAGGGCCGAGTATAGCCCACAAAGATCTCCGCCACGTCACAACCCAAGGGGGGGCGCCAACCCAGACAGGAAGATCACCGACCTCAACTGAATTTAGATTTCTGGGATGAGTTGGACTGTGAAGGAAAAGCAGCCAACAAGTGATCAGCATATGTGGGATTTCTTTCAAGACTGTTGGAAAAGCATTCCTCATGAAGCTGGTTGAGAGAATGCCAATGGTGTTCAAAGCTGTCATCAAAGCTACTTTGAAGAATTTACTTTAAATGAATTCTACAATGTAGAAAATAGTAAAAAATAAAGAAAAAACCTTGAATGAGTGAGTGTCAACACTCGACTGGTACTGTATGTGTACATTTATTTTGCAATGCTAGCGCACGTGACGTGAGCGGTGTGGTCAGAATATAAGTGGATTTGGACTCTTTGTTACATTACCTGGGATATGCAAATTCGGGGCTCTCAGCTGACTTAAAAAAAAAAAAAAATGTTTTTTTACAACAAGCCGATTTAGGAGCAGACAAAGTATTTGAGTGTTTTTATATTAAGAATTGACCAAGTTTAGTGCAATGTACCCTCAAATATTTGAGTCAGTTGGGTGAAACAAATGTTAAATCAAATTTTATTGGTCCTACACATATTTAACGAAATGCTTATGTTGCTAGCTCCAACAGTGCAGTAATATCTAAATTAACAATGCACACATCTCAAAGTAAAATAATGAAATGAAGAAATATATAAATGTTAGGACATGCAATGTCGGCGTAGCATTGACTAGAATACTGTGTGTGTGTGTTATATATACAGTGGGGAGAACAAGTATTTGAAACACTGCCGATTTTGCAGGTTTTCCTACTTACAAAGCATGTAGAGGTCTGTAATTTTTATCATAGGTACACTTCAACTGTGAGAGACGGAATCTAAAAAAATCCAGAAAATCACATTGTATGATTTTTAAGTAATTCATTTGCATTTTATTGCATGACATAAGTATTTGATACATCAGAAAATTTGAACTTAATATTTGGTACAGAAACCTTTGTTTGCAATTACAGAGATCATACGTTTCCTGTAGTTCTTGACCAGGTTTGCACACACTGCAGCAGGGATTTTGGCCCACTCCTCCATACAGACCTTCTCCAGATCCTTCTACATGCTTTGTAAGTAGGAAAACCTGCAAAATCGGCAGTGTATCAAATACTTGTTCTCCCCACTGTATATATATATATATATATATAAAAAAGAAACGTCCCTTTTTCAGGACCCTGTCTTTGAAAGATAATTCTTTAAAATCCAAAACTTCACAGATCTTCATTGTAAAGGGTTTAAACACTGTTCCCATGCTTGTTCAATGAACCATAAACAATTAATGAACATGCACCTGTGGAACGGTCGTTAACCTGTCTAGGACTGGGGAACCCCTCACCAACAGCCAATAAAATTGCAGGGCGCCAAATACAAATCAACAGAAATCTCATAAATCAAATTTCTCAAACATACAGGTATTAGGCACCATTTTAAAGATAACATTCTCGTTAATCCAGCCACAGTGTCTGATTTCAAAAATTCTTTACAGCGAAAGCTCCACAAACGATTATGTTAGGTCACCACCAAGTCACAGATAAACCCAGCCATTTTCCCCGCCAAGGAGAGGCACAAATAGAGATAGAATTAATCACTAACCTTTGATCTTCATCAGATGACACTCATAGGACTTCACGTTACACAATACATGTATATTTTGTTTGGTAAAGTTCATATTTATATCCAAAAATCGTATTTTACATTGGCGTGTTAGATTCAGTAGTTCCAAAACATGCAGTGATATTGCAGAGAGCCACATGAATTCATAGAAATACTCATAATAAATGTTGATGAAAATACAGCTATTATACATGAAACTTTAGATACACTTCTCCTTAATGCAACCGCTGTGTCAGATTTCCCAAAAACTTTACGGAAAAAGCATAATCTAAGAACGGTGCTCAGAGCCCAAACCAGCCAGAGAAATATCCGCCATGTTGGGTAGTCAACATTATTCATATATAATTATTCACTTACCTTTGATGATCTTCATCAGAATGCACTCCCAGGAATCGCAGTTCCACAATAAATGCTTGTTTTGTTCGATAATGTCCATAATTTATGTCCATTTATGTCAAATAGCTTCTTTTGTTAGGGCATTTGGTAAACAATCCAAAAGCGCGATCTGGTCCATTCGGACGAAACGTTCAAAAAGTTATATTACAGGTCGAAGAAACTTGTCAAACTAAGTATAGAATCAATCTTTAGGATGTTTTTATCATAAAAGTTCAATAATGTTCCAACCGGAGAATTCCATTTTCTGTAGAAATGCACTGGAACGAGAGCGACCTCTCAAGTGAAAGCGCGTGACTGAGAACGAGGTTGTAGGCAGACCCCTTAGTAAAACATCTCCCATCCGGCTCCCCTTCACATGAGCAGCCTGAAACCACGTTCTAAAGATGGTTGACATCTAGCGGAAGCCTTAGGTATTGAAAAATAACCCATATCCCACTGTGTATTCGATAGGGGTGAGTTCAAAAACTACAAACCTCAGATTTCCCACTTCCTGTTTGGATTTTTTCTCAGGTTTTTGCCTGCCATATGAGTTATGTTATACTCACAGACATCATTCAAACAGTTTTAGAAACTTTAGTGTTTTCTATCCAATACTAATAATAATATGCATATATTAGCATCTGGGACTGAGTAGGAGGCAGTTCACTCTGGGCATGCTATTCATCCAAAAGTGAAAATGCTGCCCCCTATCCCAAACAGTTAAGACACTAACAGCTTACACACGGTAGGCAATTAAGGTCACAGTTATGAAAACTTAGGACACTAAAGAGGCCTTTCTACGGACTCTGAAAAACACCAATAGAAAGTTGTCCAGGGTCCCTGCTCATCTGCTTGAACGTGCCTTAGGCATGCAGCAAGGAGGCATAAGGACTGCAGATGTGGCCAGGGCAATAAATTGCAATGTCCGTACTGTGAGACGCCTAAGACAGCGCTACAGGGAGACAGGACGGACAGCTGATCGTCCTCGCAGTGGCAGACCACGTGTAACCACACCTGCACAGGATCGGTACATCCGAACATCACACCTGCGGGACAGGTATAGGATGGCAACAACAACTGCCCGAGTTACACCAGGAACGCACAATCCCTCCATGAGTGCTCAGACTGTCCGCAAAAGGCTGAGAGATCCTGAACTGAGTGCTTCTAGGTTGTTTTAAAGCAGGTCCTCACCAGACATCACCGCCAACAACGTCGCCTATGGGCACAAACCCACCATCGCTCGACCAGACAGCTTTGGCAAAAGGTCTCTTCACTGACGAGTCGCGGTTTTGTCTCACCAGAGTTGATGGTCGGATTCGTGTTTATCGTCGAAGGACTGAGCATTACACCAAGGCCTGTACTCTGGAGCGGGATCGATTTGTAGGTGAAGGGTCCGTCATGGTCTGGGGCGCTGTGTCACAGCATCATCAGACTGAGCTTGTTGTCATTGCAGGCAATCTCAACACTGTGTGTTACAGGGAAGACATCCTCCTCCCTCGTGTGGTACCCTTCCTGCAGGCTCATCCTGACATGTCCCTCCTGCATGATAATGCCACCAGCCATACTGCTCGTTCTGTGCGTGATTTCCTGAAGACAGGAATGTCAGTGTTCTGCCATGGCCAGCGAAGAGCCTGGAACTCAATCCAATTAAGCATGTCTGGGACCTGTTGGATCGGAGGGTGAGGCCTAGGGCCATTCACCCCAGAAATGTCCGGGAACTTGCAGGTGCCTTGGTGGAAGAGTGGGGTAACATCTCACAGCAAGAACTGGCAAATCTGGTGCAGTCCATGAGGAGGATATGCACTGCAGTACTTAATGCAGCTGGTGGCCACACCAGATACTGACTGTTACTTTTGATTTTGACCCCCCCCCCCCCCCCCCCCCTTCCTTGTTCAGGGACACATTATTACATTTCTGTTAGTCACATGTCTGTGGAACTTGTTCAGTTTTTTTGTTGTTGAATCTTATGTTCATACAAATATTTACACATTAAGTTTGCTGAAAATAAACACAGTTGACAGTTTTTTGCTGAGTTTATATAGCAAAAAAAGAAACGTCAACTGCGTTTAGCATGCACCCTGGGCATCTTTCTTTTGGTGTTTTTCAGAGTCTGTAGAAAGGTCTCTTTATTGTCCTAGGTTTTCATAACTGTGACCTTAATTGCCTAATGTCTGTAAGCTGTGTCTTAACGACCATTCCACAGGTGCATGTATATTAATTGTTTATTGTTCATTGAACAAGCATGTTTAAACCCTTTACAATGAAGATCTGTGAAGTTATTTGGATTTTTATGAATTATTAAGACAGGGTCCTGAAGTTTATTTTTTGTTATGTATGTGTGTGTATATATGTGTGTGTGTGTACATACATGCATGCATACATACAGTTGAAGTCGGAAGTTTACATACACCTTAGCCAAATGCATTTATACTTCTGACATTTAATCCTAGTAAAAATTCCCTGTCAGGGAATTTTTACTAGGATTAAATGTCAGGAGTATAAATGCATTAGGTCTGTTAGGATCACCACTTTATTTTAATAATGTGAAAAGTCAGAATAATACCAGAGAGAATGATTTTTCAGCTTTTATTTCTTTCATCACATTCCCAGTGGGTCAGAAGTTTACATACACTCAATTAGTATTTGGTAGCATTGCCTTTAAATTGTTTAACTTGGGTCAAATGTTTCGGGTAGCCTTTCCACAAACTTCCCACAATAAGTTGGGTGATTTTTGGCCCATTCCTGAGAGAGCTGGTGTAACTGAGTCAGGTTTGTAGGCCTCCTTGCTCGGATCCTTCAGAGGCGCTGTTGCGCCTTCTTCACCACGCTGTCTGTGTGGGTGGACCATTTCAGTTTGTCCGTGATGTGTACGCCGAGGAACTTAAAACTTTCCACCTTCTACACTACTCTCCTGTCAATGTGGATAGGGGGGTGCTCCCTCTGCTGTTTCCTGAAGTCCACGATCATCTCCTTTGTTTTGTTGACGTTGAGGGTGAGGTTATTTTCCTGAAACCACACTCCGAGGGCCCTCACCTCCTCCTTGTAGGCCGTCTCTGCGTTGTTGGTAATCAAGCCTACCACTGTAGTGTCGTCTGCAAACTTGATGATTGAGTTGGAGGCGTGCATGGCCACGCAGTCATCGGTGAACAGGGAGTACAGGAGAGGGCTGAGTACGCACCCTTTTGGCACCCCAGTTTTTTTTTTTTTAAATATTTTATTTTTGCATTTTCCAATTAACAACATTCAAGACAAACGTGAAAAGATATTAGACAACAATAGGACAAAGTGACAATAACAGATGAGCGTAACAAACAAAGAAAAAAGAAAACAAATTATAATTATATATACAGACATACAATAAAAAAAAATTTTTTTTAATGAGACATTGGATCATATGGTCACCTGCCGTAGGCTACATATTATACGTTACGTGTGAAACATTATATAAGGATAATATAGAGATTCATTCAATGTGATGTGGGGGGAGATTCTCCATATAGTCAATAAAAGGTTGCCAAATTCTGTAAAATGTATTTAACTTATTCCTCAAGCGGTAAGTAATTTTCTCCAGTGGGATACAACTATTAACTTCTGATAGCCACATTGCAACTGGCAGGGGGGAATCCAATTTCCATTTCAAGGCGATACATTTCTTGGCAATCGCTAGCAATATTTCTGTTAGCTTTATAGTATGGCTTTGCCTAAGATTGGTGTTAGTGAAGTTGCCCAGTAGACAGACCTCCGGGTCTAAAGGGAATGCAACCCCATGAATTGAGGATATGGTATCGCATACCCCCTGCCAGAAACCGTGTAGTTTTGAACACTGCCAAGTGGAATGGAGGAATGTTCCTTCATCTGAGCCACATCTAAAACATAGGGAGGAGATATCAGGGTTGAACTTGTGCAGTCTAGATGGGGTGATATAGAGCTGATGGAGGAAATTAAACTGGATCAGTCTGTATCTGGAGTTCAATGTGGATGTAACACCATCCCTGCATAGGTCACTCCATAGACCCTCATCAAGATCAATACCCAGATCTTTTTCCCATCTAAGTCGGGGTTTATCTAGCCCAGGCAGTGTTAGTCCTGACATAAGAGCATCGTAAACACGGGAAATGGTCTTGAACAGTGGTTGGTCTGCGTGGCAGAGTTGTTCAATAGGTGACATCTTAGGTAGGTTCCATTGTCCCTTGAGAGACACCCTAATAAAGTTTCGTAGTTGTAGGTAGCTAAAGAAGTCCCTGTTTGGCAAGTGGTATTTCTGTTTCAGCTGATCAAAAGACATAAGAACTCCCTCCTCGTAACAATGTTCCAGAAGAGTGATCCCCTTATCAGACCATGGTCTAAAGTTACTATTCTGGAAAAACATAGGAATCAATCTATTGTTCCATAAAGGGGTTTTAGGGGAAAGGAATCCCCCTCGTCCGAACAGCTCATGCAGTTTGCACCATGCCAGGACAGAATGTATGATTAAAGGGTTGTCTGTGATGGTTTTTATAGATTTTCTGTCCCATTTGTAAAACAATTCTGCCCCAGTGTCATCATTTACCTCAAGCTTTTCAATGTTCAACCATGAGGGAGAGGGACCCTTGTCAAACCTCTGAGCCAGAAACCTAGACTGTGCTGCCCAGTAGTACATTCTAAAATTGGGGAGGTTTAAGCCCCCTTGACTGTAATCCAGGGTCAGTTTATCCAGGCCAACCCTAGGGGTTTTGCCGTGCCAGATAAACCGTCTGGTCATCTTGTCGAGAGAGGAAAAGAATGCTGCGGGAACAGGGATAGGGAGAGATTGAAACAGATATAGAAATCTGGGCAGGACATTCATTTTAATTACATTGATTCTACCCAGTAGAGTGAGAGGTAAGTCCATCCATTTACAAAGGTCACCCTCCACCTTTTGCAACAAATTGGCCAGATTGAGTTTATAGAGGTTGTTCAGGTTACCATCCACCATTATGCCCAAATATGTGAAGCCCATAGGCGACCATCTAAAAGGAAACTTGTGCTTGATGGTATGATGGTCAAAGACAGACAACGGTAAGATTTCGCTTTTATCTAAATTGACCTTATATCCAGAGAAAGAACTATAACACTGTAGTAGGATCTGCAAGTGAGAGAGGGAGTGTTCTGGGTTTGTTAGAAATAAGATAAGGTCGTCCGCAAAGAGTGATAATTTATGGGTATGGGGGCCCACCTCAAAGCCATGTATGTCAGGGCACGTTCTAATAGCCTCAGCCAACGGTTCGATGGCGAGGGCAAAGAGGTGGGGGCTAATTGGGCAACCTTGTCTGTTCCCCCTATAGAGAGGGAAAGAGGAGGAAGTAATCCCGTTGGTAGCAATCCTAGCTTTAGGAGATTTGTAGAGTGATTTTATCAAATTTACAAACCCGGTACCTAAACCAAACTTTTCCAAGACGCGAAAGAGGTATGGCCATTCAACCCTATCAAAGGCCTTTTCAGCGTCGAGGGAGACTGCGACACTAGGTATTTTGTTTTTGTTAGCAAGGTGAATTATATCAAAGAACCTTCTGAGATTATTGGAGGACAATCTATTAATTATGAAGCCAGTCTGATCTGGGTTGACCAACAGGGGAAGACATGACTCCAGTCTCTTAGATAGCATCTTGGTGACCAGTTTACAATCTGTGTTAAGGAGAGAGATTGGTCTATATGAGGCGCACTTTAGTGGATTTTTCCCTTTCTTGTGGATTACAGTAATCACTGCTTGAGAGAAAGACTCTGGAAAGCAGTTGTCTTCCCTGGCTTTTTTAAGTACCTCCATAAGGTAGGGGACCAACAGCTCCCTAAATTCTTTATAGAACTCTGGAGGGAAGCCATCCTCCCCAGGAGATTTATTAGAAGGTAAGGATTTAATGGCCTCCAACAATTCAGGAACTGAGAAGTGTTCACTCAGGCGCTCGCTGTCTTCCCCTGACAGGCATGGGAGGTTGAGAGAGGAGAGAAAGGAGTCGATCTCTGATAGATCATCGCTTGATTGGGAAGTGTAGAGGTCTTCATAGTATTTCTTAAAAGTATGATTAATTTCAGTAGGGTCGAAAGATATCTCATTAGTAAGAGTTTCTATAGCATTAATTGTCCTCTTACTTTCCTCTGCTTTCAGTTGCCATGCCAATACTTTGTGTGCTTTCTCTCCAAGCTCGTAATAACGCTGTTTTGATTTAGTGATGGCCCTCTCAGCTTGATATGTGTTCAGAATATTATATTTCAGTTTTTTATTTACCAAAAGCCTGTATAGATCTTTAGTTGGGCCTCTTTGGTAGGTTTTCTCTAGCTCTGAGATTTCAGATTCAAGGGCACTCAGTTCCGCACCGTGTTTTCTCTTCAGCCCTTTAGTGTAGGAAATGATCTGTCCCCTCAGATAGGCCTTCAATGTGTCCCAAAGAATGAAACTGTCAGGAGCGGAGGGTTTGTTTGTCAAAGTGAAAATATTGATCTGCTCTTTGATGAATGCACAAAATTCAGGTTGCTTTAGGAGTGTAGAATTTAGTCTCCATCTATATGCTCCATTTACCTTGGTAGGAATGGAGATTGATAATACCAGGGGAGAATGGTCACTAAGCAATCTGGGGAGATACTCGACATCTAACACTCTATGAAACAGTTGTGTCGATATTAAAAAGTTATCTATGCGTGTGTGTGTCTTGTGTGGGTGTGAATAAAAAGAGTAGTCCCTATCCTGTGGGTGCAACTGTCTCCAGATGTCTAGTAAATTGAGATCTTTCATGAATGACATGGTGAGCTTGCTGGCTTTGGTAAGAAGTGAGGGTTTATCAGAGGACCTATCAAGAACTGTATCTAAACAAAAATTAAAATCTCCTCCAACCAGTAACCATCCTGGTGGTGCTTGAGCGACCTGAAGGAAGACATTCTGAATAAACATATGGTCATCGAAGTTAGGAGCATAGATATTCAATAGGGTCCAAGACTCTGAAAACATATGCCCCTGCACCAAAACAAACCTGCCAGAGGGATCAGAGATGGTGTTGCTGACGCAGAAGGGGATGTGTCTACTTATCAAAATTGCAGTTCCTCTTGCTTTGGAGTTAAAAGAGGACGCAAAAACTTGTCCTACCCATTCCCTCTTCAATTTCTTGTGTTCACTGGCTGTAAGATGTGTTTCTTGTAAAAACACAATGTCAGCCTTTAATTTCTTAAGGTATGTATAGACTCTCTTCCTTTTAATCGGGCTGTTAAGACCTTTTACGTTGAATGTGACATATTTTAGTGGATTAAGCATAGTAGGGTTTCAAATATGTAACTGAATGGAAATCTATCATATGTAGATAGTTAGGAAATGTTTCAACTTTGGTTTGAACACAGAAGTGACCTATGTGTCTCTTTAGGAAGGAAACAATAAACATAGAAAAAAGGGGAAAAAAATAAAGAATCCCACCCACCCCGATTGTTAGACTAAAACCACAATCCCAACAATCAAACATGAATACACTTGTAGAGATACGTTGCTGCTCGCTTTCCATCTTGCTCTTACTAGCTAAACCTTGGCGTAAACTAAAACCTGCGAGCTCTCTAAATTGAAAACAAACGTTGTGAATAGATATTTATGGCTGAATATTTACTGCCCACGGTAAGGGCTGCTTGAGTCTCTTTTCGAAAGATTAACATAAATGAGGGGGAAAGCAGTGGGCCTAAACCCACTTATTTGCTTCGCCCAGTGATATGTACTAAACCAAAATATACTCTCCTGTAAATGTAATAGAACTCACCCCGGAAAGATACGGTTAGTTGAAAATGTACAAATCAATTATAGCGACCGGAGGATATCAGCGGTTCAGTCCGGATAAGAGAAAACAAACAAACTGCATCTTATCCCCCAAAGAGACCGTCCTGGCTCAGACGTTGCTCAGTTCTTTGAGAAAAGTGTACACTTCTCCCGGCGTGTTGAAGAGATGGCTTCGGCCTTTGTACTGAACTTTCATCCGCGCAGGGTGGATGAGGTAGCCGATGATGTTCTTCTCCTTCAGTGCTTTGGCGGCAGGTCTGAACTGCTTGCGACGTCTTGCGAGATCCGCGCTCATATCCGGGAAAAGGCTGACCCTCTTGCCATCAATGGTTATGTCCCCTTTGGCTCTTGCGAGTTGCAGTACCTTCTCTCTGTCTTGGAAACGGAGGAACCTGATCAGGACGGCCCGTGGGGGCTCATCTGGCCGGGGTTTCGGCGCTGATGTTCTGTGGGCGCGTTCGATTTCCAGTGACTTGGTGAAGTTGATTGTGCCTAGGACATCCGGGATCCATTGAGTGAAGAAACGGCCCTCGCTGTCCTCTTTCAATCCCACCACACGGATATTACTACGTCTGCTCTGGTTCTCCATCTGATCTACCTTGTTTTTGAGGTAGGCATTGTCCTTTTGCAGTTGTATCAAGACCTGGTCATGTCGAGCGATGGTGTCTTCAACTGTGCTAATGCGCAACTCTGCCTCAGTCGTTCTCAAAAGGAGATCATTCATGGAGGATTTCAGGTCGTCAATGGAAGAATGGAGTTCAGCCGTTCTCTTATCGATTTTCATAGAAAGACCTTTGTTACCATCCTGAATTTCCCGGAGGAGAGTAGCCAGCATGTCGGCAGGCTCGCAAGAGGCCAAGAGCAACAGTCTGGAACTGTCGTTTGAGTTATGAGGGCTAATGCTAATCTTGCTAGCGTTATCGTTATCTTGGGAATCAACAACGTTTTGGTCGTCCTTCTTGCCTCTCTTTCGGCGGTCCATGGCTCTTTGGGAAGGTAAGTACTTGACAATTTATCAGCCGATGTTAGAATATTGTTTCAACGTTGTTATTTAGGTAATAATAGAATAACTTTGAAGAGCTCGGTTTGTCAACGTCTGCTCAGCTCCGCGGCATCACGTGCTCCTTGGCACCCCAGTTTTGAGGATCAGCGGGGTGGAGATGTTGTTTCCTACCCTCACCACCTGGAGGCGTCAAGTCCAGGACCCAGTTGCACAGGGCGGGGTCGAGACCCAGGGTCTCGAGCTTAATGACAAGTTTGGAGGGTACTATGGTGTTAAATGCTGAGCTGTAGTCAATTAACAGCAGTCTTACGTAGGTATTCCTCTTGTCCAGATGGGTTAGGGCAGTGTGCAGTGTGATTGCGTCGTCTCTGGACCTATTGGGGCAGTAAGCAAATTGGAGTGGGTCTAGGGTGTCAGGTAGGGTGAAGGCGATATGATCCTTGACTAATCTCTCAAAGCACTTCATGATGACGGAAGTTTCCCATGATGTCAAGCACAGAGGCACTGAATTTGAAGGTAGGCTTTGAAATACATCCACAGGTACACCTCCAATTGACTCAAATGATGTCAATTTGGCTTTCAGAAGCTTCTAAAGCTATTACATTTTACAAGCTTTTTAAAGGCACAGTCAATTTAGTGAATGTAAATTTCTGACCCACTGGAATTATGATACATTGATTTATAAGTGAAATGATCTGTCTGTAAACAATTGTTGGAAAAATGATTTGTGTCATGCACAAAGTAGATGTCCTAACCAACTTGCCTAAACTATAGTTTGTTAACAAGAAATTTGTGGAGTGGTTGAAAAATGCGTTTTAATGACTCCAACCTAAGTGTATGTACACTTCTGACTTCAACTGTAAGTATTCAGAACCTTTACTCAGTACTTTGTTGAAGCACTTTTCGCAGCGATTACATTCTCGAGTCTTCTTGGGTATGATGCTACAGGAGTGAGAGTCCTTTTATGTTCCTTTTGGCATACTCCAAGAGGGCTATCCTGTGCCTTTTACTGAGTAGTGGCTTCCGTTTGGCCACTCTTTCACGAAGGCTTGATTTGGTGGAGTTCTGCAGAGATGGTTGTCCTCCTGGAAGGTACTCCTATATCCACAGAGGAACTCTAGAGCTCGGGTTCTTGGTCACCTACCTGACCTTTATATAGACAGGTGTGTGCCTTTCCAAATTATGTCCAGTCAATTGAATATACCAGAGTTGGACATCAATCAAGTTGTGGAAACATCTCAAGGATGATAAATGGAAACACAATGCACCTGATCTCAATTTCAAGTCTCATAGCAAAGGGTCTGAGTACTTATGTAAAGGTTTTTCTGTTTTTTTTATTTTGAGTAAATTTGCAAAAAAAAAAAAAAAAATACAGTTTTTGCTCTGTCATTAAGGGGGATTGTGTGTTTGATTGAGAAAAAACAATTATTTAGAATAAGACTGTCACGTAACAAAGTGAAAAATGTCAAGGGGTCTGAATACTTTGCGAATGCACTGTATGTGAGTAAAATGGTAGCACAAAAGAACCCTGAAATTCTCTCACTAACGATGAAGCATTTTGCTCTCCTCACTCTGTGTAATGAAATTGGACTACAACCAACCCCAGTGCACAAATAACACTGCCCACAGGTACCGTGAGGCAGGGCAGACTGTCAAACCAGCAGTGTTTTCCTGTCATCACTTGCTTGGTGACTGACAGGGCGACACCTGTCCTATCAATAGATAGCTAGGAGATGCATATCGTTCCTTCTAGTGGAGAGGGTTCGGACAACTTTTTTTCTGACTAGCGAATTGAAAAATGACCTATATTAATTTAAGTGGAAAACACTGAGTTCTGGATGATTTTATGTTGTCAGGATCACCCACCTGTGCATTTTTTGGACTTGGGGCTCTATCCAATCTGTATTGCTGAAGCGTTAGATTGCGCAATAGAAATGTAAAGGTCATTTCCGATTGAGCAGTCATGCAGCATTTGCTGGATTGAATAGAACCTTTAATTGTTTGTTTGATAGTGATGGAAAAGCTACACGTAGTACCGAACCAATTCTTAATGGGTGGATAAACGATTGTCATTGAGATTACATAAGAGACCCCTTTAAACAACTTTGTGGTGACTTAGAAGTTGATGTTCCACCCTTTCTCCACACAGGCCACTGCTGAGCAGATCCGACTCGCGCAGATGATTTCGGACCACAATGATGCTGACTTTGAAGAGAAAGTCAAGCAGGTGAGAACTTAGCCTTCCCTTCATCTTTTGTAGCATCCCAATGCACTTTTAGACCCTTTTTGCTGCCTGAAGGGAGGTCCCTTACATTGGTGTACATTCAAAGAGATCTAGTATTGTTCCAGGGTTTCCCTTTAGGAAAATGTGGCGCCAGCCAACATGTCCGGGAAGATTTGAATTTACTAACCATTTACTAACCATTTGAGAAATTTACCGGACCCCTTCATTACTCATCTCTGTGTATATACTGTATTCTATACAGTCTACTGCATCTTGCCTATGCTGCACGGCCATCGCTAATACATATATTTATATGTGCATATTCTTATTCATCCCTTTACATTTGTGTGTATAAGGTAGTCGTGAATTTGTTAGATTACGCGTTAGATATTACTGCACTGTCGGAACTAGAGACACAAGCAATTCGCTACACTTGCATTAACATCTGTTAACCATGTGTATGTGACCAATAAAATGTTATTTGATTTGGTGCATAGCCCATTAATGAGTCCGCCCACTGTGCTTAGAATGACAGAAATCACATTTAGATTATGGTAATGCATCTTAACAGAACATGCAACTCATGTAATGAAGCAGCCAATAAAACGTAACTTTCAAACATTTGCGAAATTCCAATTTGCGGGGGAGAACAGCTCACCTGGGAAAACACCATTCGAAACAGCGCATCTGATAGCGTTCCATATGTGACCGATGAAAATCGCTGTTAGAAACCTAGATAGAGGGGGAATCTAAAGATGCAACAACTAGGATGGGTTGCTAATACGACTAGGCTTGTGTCTTTGGTTTCTAGACAATGAAAAAAAAGTTGATAAGAACCAATAGAACAGGAGAGAAATGGCATAGCTATGAGTCCAATAGGGAAGTAAATGGAAATATATTTGCCAAAATTATGTAATTCTCCAGTCTATACAGAAATAATCATAAAAAATACTTCACCAGAAAGCATGTCTTAGCCACAGAGGAATCGAGTAGCATTAGCTTCTTTAAAAAAAATAGCTGTGGATTGTTTAAAATCACAAGCGCGTAGGCCTATGCCTGTTTGGCAAGCCCACACTTTAAGCAGCGCACGTGGCAATAGGCCTGGCTGGTTGAGTTGCGACTGTCAGTGAAAAGCATCTAAAATATGTGTGTTGATAATGTCTTGAGTATCATTTAAAATGTTAAGACAAGAAGGGGAGTGGTGTGGCAGAATGGCTCTTCTTCCGCCAATTGGTGCGCTTTAATTGATTCTTTTTGTTAAATTTAAGCTATATTTAACTAGGCAAGTCACGTACAAGTTCTTATTTACAATGATGGCCTAACCCGGACGACACTGGGCCAATTGTGCGTCACCCTATGGGACTCCCAATCACGGCCAGTAGTGATACAGCCTGGAATTGTTTCATTGTGTGAATTGTTAGCCCTTTGTTTTGTTTTTGTCAATTCCCTATTTACATATTTCACCAGTAGTAAATATGCCGTTAATCCCCATCATTTGGTTACGTAACATTTATGTAATGCATGTTAATTAGCCAATTACAGTTATTATTCTGAGTGCAATGTTGTTTGCAGAGTTCACAACCTGCTGCACTTGTGATAAACCAGTTTGGGTTTATTTCATAACCATAATCTACGAGATTTGTCAATTATTTCATTGTCATTGACAATGTCTCAATGTGTCTATATGGCAGAGGCTGGTGATCTCGCATTAGTTGACTTTTAGATTTTTATCATTTTGATTCAGATTTTTATGATTAACCACGTGGCAATGATTTTGAGAAAATAAAACGTTATTATTGAAATGAAACTGTTCCACGAAAATGCGCATATGAAAATCATAACTGGCACACTGAACTGTAGAAATGGTAGGAAACTCACGCGCACCTATGAAGTCTTTTATAAAAGAATTGCCTCCACATTTCCATGGTTGGATTTTTCCTACTGGCTACCTTGATGCCAGGTAAGACATGCCTCATAATATTAAATCAAAATTCAGGTTTCAAACAATTAAGTATGTCTCCAGCTCACATTGTAAAGTGGTGGGTGATGTGCTGATAGCCTGTTGCTTGCACTTGAATTGTGAATGGGAGGCGCTCTTCAATTACCAGTTGAGAAATAAAAAATAGTAACGCTTTAATCATGCACCAAAACTGTTTTTAACACGCAATTGTATTTAGAATTGTTGCGCAATGAATGGGCTTATAAAAGCACACATTTTACTTTAGCAGCAACCAGCTGAAGAGCTGCAAAAGAAATCCTTCTCAAAATAGGCTCTGTATGCTTTTCGCGTGTGATAGTTGTTGAATAAATAAGATGCATTATGACTAACGAAAATACACAGGACAATTTTTAATCACACTAAATTATGCAAATTGACCTATAGACCTATAAGCATGATGGTCAACTGTATTTCCTTCAACTGGTATTTCTATCAATGAAAAAAGCATTGGGATATTTTTTCTCGCGGCCATTTTGGCTGGCAACTGTTTAATTTATCGACTTTGCATATATTTTATTGGCCAAAAGTCGCCAATTGCCAACTAACGGAAACTCTGTAGTGTCCTCACTTGCAGCATCAAACCACCTTTAGCATCTTTTGCTCTGGTCTGCTAACTAGAGCTTAGCTTTACTTCACTTCTTGAAGTATAAATTAATCAAAGAGGCGTTCCTTAACAGTTGGCAATTGGCCTATGTGGATAGGGCTATATTGAAATCTTTCTTACAGAATAAATATGAAAGGCATAAGCATGGTAGCAAATGAAAGGGAACAGTTCTGAGATTATGGGACAATTTATTAGACAAGTTGAGGACACAACAGGTTCACCTACCACAAGACTGAATCCAAACATTATACTGTTTTATGTGGATTTTACATTTACTGTACTTTTTGCCGCATTTGTTGATTTACGAAATCTGAAAATATTCAATTTATTCAGTAACATAACAATATTCCTGGAAAATATGGGGTAGGTGCAACATAAGACCAAAAAATGACAAGGGTTTGACAGAGGACTAACTGGTGTCTCCCAAGTGGCAACACACCTCTCCAAAGTGTGCACAGTTCCTAAGTAATTTCAATGTACTTTTATGACTCGAAGAAGAGTGTTAAACTTTAAGGTGCTTTTTTTTGAGCTGACCTAGCTGTGTGGTTTAGGAACTAGAGCAGGCACACTTGTAGTTTTGTTCGGAATTACAACCCTACATCCTCGCCATCGCACCTATTACTTTTTACGCAATCCAAAAACTGACCATTTTAAATCACAAACTGGGTCAGGTGGGCGTAATTTCAAAGCTTGTTCTATTGCCAACATGACTAGCTCAGTTATAAAATACAATCTTAGGGTTAGGCTTTCACAAAGCAATTCAGAGATACTTATTTGTAACTTTGGTGTGCATAGGAGTCATGAGTGCTTTCAGGTGCGTGTTTCCTTCACAATAGACAAACAGGCTCATTCTGTTCAGATCAACCCAGGGTATGATGCCATGTCATCTTGTAACTACATCAGCCATTGTAATGATAAATGTTGACACTGTATATGACATGAGTTTAATGATATGGAAATGTGAAGTGCACATTTGGACAGGTGTTTGGCTTGTTTGTATGACATCAAAGTGGTATTTGTTAAAATAGTCTCATCTTTCAAAATACATTGAGTCCTCTTAATTTACAGCATTTCCCTCATTTCCCGGACATTTTTTTTTTGCAGAAGTTGCCCAATTAGGAGGAGGGATGTGGGCAACTTCTTGTCACGTGCGGTGTTCAAGTTCAGAACGGCTGTCAATCAAAACTCATATAGCACTGTGAAGCGCAGAGCCTGAGCTTTGACGTCATTTATAGCATGTTACTGTACAGTCGCTGCGTTCCAATTTAGGTGCTTATCAGTGCCCAAATCTGCCATTTTCAACCCATATATCGGTACGAGTGTATAGGGCTACATGGCAATATACTCACTGAAGATTCTCATCCGTTTCCCCCGTCCAGCTGATTGACATCACAGGCAAGGACCAGGATGAGTCCATGATCGCGCTGCACGACTGCAACGGAGATGTCAACAGAGCCATCAATGTGTTGCTGGAGGGTAGCCCAGATACTGTGAGTTTGGCCTTTGTCAGGGCTTAGTAGTTGGACCAAAGGGAGGGAGTTAACAAGGTTACCCATCTAGCTCACTACAGGGCGAATCCTAACTTCCACTTAAGTCAATTTTCATTTAGTCTTGCATTCATGTCAGTGGGAGACTATGTAAAAATTTGTCTTAAGTGGAAGTTAGGTTTTGCCTAACATAATCAAACTGAACCCTGTTGGTCACCTCATCGGTCTCCTTAGGACTCTTGGGAGATGGTGGGAAAGAAGAAAGGAGTGTCTGGTCAGAAGGAGCCTGGCCATGCCGAGACCGGAGAGGAAGGAAAGGATAACAGGGAGAGGGGAGCAGAGAGGGACGTGGCACGTCGTAGAGGTGGGGCCCCACGCAGGGGCCGGGGGGCCAGCAGGGGACGAGAGTGTGAGTAGAGATCACATACCTTTGCATTGTCATGGGAAGTGACACTGGCACCCAAGTGTAGACCCTTTGTAGCTCCTGTCGTTGTCATTGAGGGGCAGTGTGTGCCACAAACATTCTCACCTTAGATTTCTGAAGAAAAAACATTCCCTCATTGTAGTGACTTAATAGACATTCTAACTTCAAACCTAATTTCTGACTTCACACGCATCTGTTTTCCCTCACTACCTCATGCGTGTTCCCTCTCCTCTCAGTCCGTGGACAGGAGAATGGTCTGGATGGAGGAAAGGCTGCTGGGATAGCAGGCAGGGGCACAGAGCGAGGCCACAGGGGGAGAGGCAGAGGAAGAGGTAAGTTTCTCCACTACATAGATTGCATTCGGAAAGTATTCAGACCCCTTGACTTTTTCCACAATTTGTTATGTTACAGCCTTATTCTAAAATTGATTAAATCGTTTTTTCCCCTCATCAATCTACACACACTATCCCATAATGACAAGGCAAAAACAGGTTTTTAGAAATGTTTGCAAATGTATAAAAAAATGAAATATTACATTTACAGAAGTATTCGAACCCTTTACTCAGTACTTTGTTGAAGCACCTTTGGTAGCAATTACAGACTTGAGTATTATTGGGTATGACACTACAAGCTTTGCACACCTGTATTTGGGGAGTTTCCCCTATTCTTCTCTGCAGATCCTCTCAAGCTCTGTCAGGTTGGCTTGTCTCTCAGTCCCTGCTGCTGGAAAAACATCCCCACAGCATGATGCTGCCACCACCATGCTTCGCCGTAGGGATGGTGCAAGGTATCTTCCAGACGTGACGCTTGTCATTCAGGCGAAAGAGTTTAACCTTGGTTTCATCAGACCAGAGAATCTTGTTTCTCATGGTCTGAGAGTCCACGTGGGCTGTAATGTGCCTTTTACTGAAGAGTGGCTTCTGTCTGGCCACTCTACCATAAAGGCCTGATTGGTGGAGTGCTGCAGAGATGATTGTCCTTCTTGAGGGTTCTGGCTCTCCCGTCTCCACAGAAGATCTCTGGAGCTCTGTCGGAGTGACCATCGGGTTCTTGGTCACCTACCCGACCAAAGCCCTTCTCCCCAGATAGCTCAGTTTGGCCCAAGCGGCCAGCTCTAGGAGGAGTCGGTGGTTTCAAACTTCTTCCATTTAAGAATGGAGGCCAGTGTGTTCTTGGGGACCTTCAATGCTGCAGACATGTTTTGGTACCCTTCCCTAGATCTGTGCCTCGACAAAATCCTGTCTCGGAGCTCTACTGGCAATTTCTTCAACCTCATGGCTTGGTTTTTGCTCTCACGTGCACTGTCAACTGTGGGACCTTATATAGACAGGTGTGTGCCTTTGCAAATCATGTCCAATCAATTGAATTAGCCAAAGGTGGACTCCAATCAAGTTGTAGAAACATCTCAAGGATGATCAATGGAAACAGGATGTACCTGAGCTCAATTTCGAGTCTCATAGCAAAGGCTCTGAATACTTACGTAAATAAGATATTTCAGTCTTATTTCTAATACATTTGCAAAAATTTCTTAACCTGTTTTTGCTTTCATTGCGTGATATTGTGTGTAGATTGATGAGGATTTTTATTTATTTAATCCATTTTAGATTAAGGCTGTAACGTAACAAAATGTGGAAAAGGGGAATGGGTCTGAATACTTTCCGAATGCACCGTAATATGGCCCATGGGTTTCGGTGTGAAGAGCATGTTGGTTGGACTCCTGAAACGAGCTGTGTTCAAATACTCACACTAACCGTACTATTTGTGATGTAAATTGAGTATATAGTATGCTTATTGGCCATAGTATGGATATAGTTAGTATGCCAAATGTTCCCGGATATCGTACTAAATTTGCCAAAATATGAAGTATACACACAGTGAACACTATCCGTGCTTTTTGGGCGTATAATGTAATTCTTCAGAAAATGGGCATTGCTTCACAACATTTTCAGATTTGAAGAAATTGTTGGAAAATATGCAGCCGACGAGCGGATACAAATTCGTTGCTTTAACTAATTATGACAAATGTTAAGAAAATGTTGAGCAATGTAATAAAGTAATGTCTTTTCAAATAAGTTACGTTACGCGTTATGTTGGCTGACAATTTGTTAGCTACGCTATCCTTGCGAACCGCACAGCATATCATTACAACAGTATGTACCAGGTATGTTAGTTACCTACTGTAACGTTAGTAGGCTGCTAGTACAACAAACTTGCCAGTATATTTACTTTATGCTATCTAACTACCCAATGTTTATTTACTTGATTATTCACGTCATTCATAGCTTAGCTAAATAGTGTAGTCGTACAGGTCGTAAATTCGCTCTGGCTATCTACCCAGATTTCAGAGCACTCTCCTCTGACTACCAGAGGCAGAGCGCAGAATAACTGATGAATTTACAAACGCTCAACACCTGTTGAATGTGGCTGGTG
Organism: Salvelinus namaycush; assembly: GCF_016432855.1. Classification (NCBI taxonomy): domain Eukaryota; kingdom Metazoa; phylum Chordata; class Actinopteri; order Salmoniformes; family Salmonidae; genus Salvelinus; species Salvelinus namaycush. The sequence goes on from NC_052333.1 coordinate 39,600,446, forward strand.
TCATTAAACATCGGCAAAAAAAACGTTATTAAATTGTTGCCAGCAGCACAGTTAGTCACCAACGCTCTGGATAACATGAAAACACGCTCTACACCTGCTCTACACCAAGCTCTACACGTGCTTCTACACCTGCATTGCTTGCTGTTTGGGGTTTTAGGCTGGGTTTCTGTACAGCACTTCGAGATATTAGCTGATGTACGAAGGGCTATATAAAATAAACTTGATTTGACAAGCTAACCAGCTCTGCTAGGACGAGTAAAATGGTCAGCTTGAGGTGTTAGCCAGTTAGCTTGGGTGCTTGATTGCTGTTGTGAGTTCAGAATGCTCAGATCAACCCTATTCCACGGCCAGAGTGTCAAGTGTGCGCTCTGATTTTAAGAACGGACACTATGACAACGCCCTGAATTTACGAATGCTCAGAGCGCACTCTGGCATTCCAGATTTGAATTTACGGACACACCCGAAGTCTAGCTATTAATTTGTTATGCTAACAAGCTAGCAAGAGGTTGCATAGCAACAGCATCAACTTCCGATAGACAGGCAAAGCGCTAGTACTCTCAACTGAAAGGATACCGTTTGTTTACAGTATACTAAAATTAACTAATAGTATGTAGTGTATACTCATTATGTTAATATGTATTCGAACACAGCTAAGGTCTCAACATAAATTAAGGTTAATGCCCCCTCTAGAGTGTCAAAACAAAGATATCATAGCATTCCAGGGCTCCAGACTAACCTTTTACCCTGGTAACTTTTTCATTTGGTGGCACCAGTCCATGATTTTGTAGCACCAAACATTTTTTGTGTTGTCACGCAATATAAATAATTGGTTACCATCTCATAAAGTCACTCCCAGATCTTTATTACGTGTAAATAGACTACTGAGATGGTATTCAAGAAATACGTGTTTTTTTCTAACATGTCCAAGCAGGAACGCATGAGTCAAGATATTTTTATGTTCACCCTAATCTCATGATTGTCATTACATTTTGGGTTGACAATTAGGTTCTTACATTTTAATGTCAAAATAGGGCTCCAAAATGTTCAGAATAAAAAATAATATATATTTATATTTATAGATGAATTAGCATGCATCTTTATGTGCAATAATATGACAGGCTAATTCATTTGGGGCTAATTCACCACCTGAGAAAGTAAACTCAAAACACATTAGCTAGATTGCAAACTCTAAATATAATACCTACTGCTAGTAGCCATGTATTAATCTAACAGTAAATTTGAGGCCTGTTATATTTAGTCAATGAGGCTTATATGCACTCGCGATGGCCTGTGCGCATTTTGCATGCTCCGTAGCTCAATGCCATATCTTATCTCGATTGTAAAACCGTGCCCTATTAGCTCAATATTGACGTATGACAATAATGAACTTTAATGTTTCGCCAAATCATGGTTTTAGCCGCCCAAAGAACAAGCCTTTGGAATGCGGTGACTAGGTAAAATGTGCAGCTTGCACCGATTCCACCAAATAAACATTTTACTCTTACAGCCAAGTCAAAGGGTCACAAAATGCGACTAAATCGTTGCAGAATGCAGGGCTCCATCTGTTGTAGGGCGCGCAATAACATTTGAATGTGCATTCAAGCAGGCAAATGTTCCACAAGGACAATGCATTGTATTTTCTGTAGTGTTATGGTTTTTTCAATAGTGTAACTTGACTGTCCCTCTCTCTAGGGGAAGAGCGTGAGCGAGGCAGGCGAGGGGGCAGGTTTTCAGCACAGGGCATGGGGTAAGTGAACACCTGTGCTGCTCACAGAGAGGGATTTATGTTCCCGTTTACCTGTTGCCATGGTCACCAGAGAGCAGGACCTCAGCCTATTGTTAAGGCTTAATACATCGGCCAAATCAAGTTGAAATGCAAGTTGAAATGCGGGGCTGTACATAAACCCTTATGTAACTCCACTGAGCTCTTTTGTCTCTGAATAACGGATTTGCATTAAAGTAAAATATAGATAGACCCACACCATATCTGTAACTCAATGGGTGGGCATTGAGATTGTTGCACATAGGGTTCTGCTCTGTGTCTGTGGCATATGGTGTGTTCTAGTTCCTTGTCCTTCCCTTTGGGTTAAATGGGGCACAGGTTTGTATGCGTGAGTTGTGTGTTTTGTCTGTCAGTATGCATCGTCTCACCCAACCCTGGTCATTGAGTGCCCTAGATGTCATCGCATAGGAAGTGGCTTTAGGCCTATATACTTTCAATTGCTTTGCATTTAATGAGTAGTATCAAATTCACTCAACATAAGACTTATTAGTGTATCTTGTATGTCACTTTGTATTGAATTATAATTAACACTTAGTTGGTGATATAATTCGTCCTAGGTGTTAGGACAGTCTACTATTTCTAGGGTTGTCAAAGACCAGGCTTTGTGGGGTTTAGTTGGCTTTGTGGGGTTTAGATGGCTTTGTGGGGTTTAGATGGCTTTGTGGGATTTAGATGAGTGGGCGATGATAGGTTGGGCTCTTTCCCAGGGGGTGCAGCAGGTTTAAACGCTTCCTCAAAGTAGGGCTGGGCGATATGGCCTAAAAATCATATCTACATTTTTTTCAAACTTATGGGCAATTTTGTGTCATTGTGGTGTGTGCGTATAGATAGAGTATATGTGTGTGTGTAAACCCCTTCAAATTAGAGGATTTGACCATTTCAGCAACACCCGTTGCTGACAGGTGTGTAAAATCAATCACACAGCCATGCAATCTCCATAGACACACTTTGGCAGTAGAATGGCCTTACTGAAGAGCTCAGTGACTTTCGACGTGGCACCGTCATAGGATGCCACATTTCGAACAGGTCAGTTTGCCAAATTTCTGCCCTGCTAGAGCTGCCCCGGTCAACTAAGTGCTGTTATTGTGAAGTGGAAACATTGAGGAGCAACAACGGCTCAGCCGCAAAGTGGTAGCTCACGGAACGGGACAACTGAGTGCTGAGTAAAGCTCCAACATCTGGTGGACAGCCTTCCCAGAAGAGTGGAGGCTGTTTATAGGAGCAAAGGGGAGGACCAACTCCTAGACAGCTAGCACATAAGTCTGTGGCTAAAATGCTGCTAGCGTACATGGTACTGCAATTCTGCGCTTGACAAACTGAGCATATATTTCATGTTCATTGTTACTCCCATCTAAGTACGGTCTGCTATGTTCTAAAATGTGGGAGTTGAGACATAAAAAGGGTATTGTTACAAAGGTTAAGTTCTCTTAATGTCTCAATGTGTTTCGGTTTCCATATGACCGATTTTGTTGGACCGAACCTCAAATGCAAATAGCGAGTTGAAACCGCTTGTCAGAGAGGAAGAAGTGATCTTTAGTTTCTTTGTTGTTGTGGGTGGCAGGGGGAGGGACTTGGAGTCTGTGTGCAAGTGGGAAGGTGCACAGTGCACACTGCACAGAAGGAGCGAAGGAGATGAGCCCAAAAAGACACGCTCATTTAAACTGTTCGTTTTTTTTAACCTTGATTCTTGCGAAACAGGCATTTGAAACGTTGCGCTGAAACATACATTCAAATGACTTATATATATCGCCCAGCCCTACCTCAGACAAACCTGCATGTTAATTTCATCCCTTTGAAATAATTAACACTGATTTATTTCCGAGGCACCTGGTTTGTGGGACATGAAAGAAAAATTAGCTGATCATAAAATACAAAACAAATTATTATAATTTGCTTCAGCTGCGTCAGTTCTTAACTTGTTTCAACGTAAAAAATGTCTTCATGTTCTATGGTTTAATAGGGAGATGTTAGCGGAGAGGGGGCACTGCCTTTGCTGTGGCAGAACGGCTCCAGTCAGCTGGCTTGTGTATGTGTGCGCAAGTTTGGCTTGGTCCGGATAGCAACTAACCTGGCACGTGAGTGAGCCAGCGCCATAGGCTTGCATAGATGGACAGCCAGGCAGTTTGTTGCGTTGTCCCCAACATGTCTCTCTCTCTCATAGGGTGTGTCGCTTCCGCAGCTGCTCTTGTGTGGCCTTTGGGAGCCTGTGTTTGCAGTTTGCATGAGTGTGTTCTGATGGTTCTAACTGTGCTTCCTATCCTGATCATAATGCAATTATTGTTACTTATGGAACACAGTTTTCAGTTTGAGTGTTTGTTTGGCAGCCATGTTTCCCCTTTTTTAGTCTACCAGCTACACCTATAGAAAGTGACACTGCCCCAACAATGTGTGTTGCAGAAGTGTGAGTGTAGTGACTTATCCATGCATGTGATTTCCTTACATTCCTCTGTAAAATAATGAATACTCTAAAACCACACACTGCATCCCCCACTGTCCCCGTTGTGCTGCTTGTAATCGTTGCTGTTGTTTTTCCTCTAAAGCCAGATTGATAAGGGGCCCAGATATGATTTTTCAGGAGAAGAGAGGTGAGTGCACCGCCACTGGTGTGTCAATCTTGCTATCTGTTGGGGGGGGGGGATATTCTGCCAAATGCCACGAGAGAGAAGGATGGAGACAGACACACAGGAAACAGGGTATCAGGGCAGACTAAACCAAAATGACATGCTCCCTGTAAACACGATATGGAATTCAAGGACAGCTGTCTTTTGAACATCGAGGGTAAACCTGTTCACACAAGCCCCATAAGAAATCTAAGTGTATTGGTTGTGTACACAGTTTAGCAGGTGTTATAGCGCTGTAGTGAAATGCTTATGTTACTAGCTCCTAACAATGCAGTCGAATGTCAAAGAACTAAAATGTAAGGATGTTAAATAAAGAAAGCAAGAAATAAAGAATGGCAAGACGAATCCAGTTAACCCAAATAGCACTGTAGCACTATCAAAATGCAATCTATACATAAGCACACTGGGGGGACTTTACACAAGCTGAACTAAGAATATGTACAGCAGTAGATGTATTAGTGAGCTTTGTCAATAATCCAGTATATACAGTGCATTCGTGTATACAGTGCATTCCGGAATTGCAATATACTTGACTTTTTCCACATTTTGTTACATTACAGCATTATTCTAAAATGAATGAAATACATTGAGGAGGAAAACAATCTACACACAACACCTCATAATGACAGTGAAAACAGGTTTTTAGAAATGTTTGCAAATGTATTAAAAATAAAAACAGATACCGTATTTACTTAAGTATTCAGACCCTTTGCTATGAGACTCGAAATTGAGCTCCGGTTTATCCTGTTTCCATTGATAATCCTTGATGTTTCTACAACTTCATTGGAGTCCACCTGTGGTAAATTCAATTGATTGGACATGATTTGGAAAGGCACACACAGAACAAACACCAAGCCATGATGTCGAAGGAATTGTCCGTAGAGCCCCGAGACACGATAGTGTCGAGGCACAGATACCAAAAAATGTCTGTAGCATTGAAGGTCCCCAAGAACAGTGGCCCCCATTCTTAAATGGAAGCCGTTTGGAACCATCGACTCTTCCTAGAGCTGGCCACCCGGCCAAACTGAGCAATCGGGGTAGAAGGGCCTTGTTCAGGGAGGTGACCAAGAACCCGATGGTCACTCTGACAGAGCTCCATAGTTCCTCTGTGGAGACGGGAAAGCCTTCCAGAAGGACAACCATCTCTGCAGCATTCCACCAATCAGGCCTTTATGATAGAGTGGCCATGACAGCCCGCTTGGAGTTTGCCAGAAGGCACCTAAAGGCTCTCAGACCATGAGAAACTAAATTCTCTGGTCTGATGAAACCAAGATTGAACACTGGCCTGAATGCCAAGGGTCACATCTGGAGGAAACTGCTACCATCCCTACGGTGAAGCATGGTGGTGGCAGCATCACACTATGGGGATGTTTTTCAGTGGCAGGGACTAGGAGACTAGTCAGGTTCGAGGGAACGATGAACTGAGTAAAGTACAGAGATCCTTAATGAAAACTTACTCCAGAGCACACAGGACCTCAGACTGGGGCAAAGCTTAACTTTCCAACAGGACAACGACCCTAAGCACACAGCCAAGACAACACAGGAGTGGCTTCGGGACAAGTCTCTGAATATCCTTGAATGGCCTGGACTTGAACCCGATCGAACATCTCTGGAGAGACCTGACAATAGCTGTGCAGCGGCTCTCCCCATCCCAAACGACAGAGCTTGTGAAGAGCTGAAGAATGGGAGAAACTCCCCAAATACAGGTGTGCCAAGCTTTTAGCGTCATATCCAAGAAGACTCGAGGCTGTAATTGCTGAAAAGTTCCAACAAAGTACCGATTTTATTTTTTATTTTTTTTATTTTTCATTATGGGACATTGTGTGTAGATTAAGGGGAAAAAACAATTTCATCCATTTTAGAATAATGCTGTAATGTAACAAAATGTGGAAAAAGTCAAGAAGTCTGAATACTTTCCTATGTGCTGTAAATAAATATGCAGTGTATAAACAGTGTAACTAAAATGCAATGTACAGTAGGGCAAATATTAGAATAAGCAATGTTGGGGATACTGTATTTAAATACACGGTGTGGAACAGGAGTGACCAATGGTTCACTCAACAGTCCCTCCCTGCCAATATACAGCACCCCTGTTATTGTTGGTTCTTATCGGGAGCTCGTCAAACATGAGTAGTCTGCATTCCAGTCAGATCCTGGAAACTTCTGAATTCAGTCTACTAAACTGCGCTAGGTTGTAGTGCACTGTACAACTTGTAGCGCCGTACCATCTCTGTACCTGAGCCTGAAAGAAGCAAGAGAACAAAGTTAAGGATGTGCTTTTTTCTTTTGCTCTATAATTGTCTCTGAAGCCATGACGTGATATGATGCGTCGAAAGACTTGTGGAAGATGTTATGTTTTTAAGAGTTGAGGAAAAACGAAGCACTGACTGGATTTTTCTCCCATTCCTTGGTTGTCCTCCAGTCTTTGAATCTGTTCACCTGACATTTCTCAGATGAACGTTGTCTAACTGCGACACATCAGATCTCCTCAAAGACTTCCTCTCCTATCGCGCTGCTTGCTTACTTCCTCCTTTAAAGTATATCTCCCCACAGTCAAATGTTCCTATTGGTAGACCCATAGGAAGTGGTTGTGCTCAATACCACGGCTTCTTCTCTCTTGCAGAACGTTCAACCCGGCAGACTACGCTGAGCCGACCCAGACAGAGGAGAGCTACGGCAGGGGAAGCACCTGGAACAACACAGGCAACCTGGAGCCAGAGGAAGGAGCCAGTAAGGAACCCAGCTACTGCTCAGCCCCAGTCCAAATTCACCCCAACCTAGGCCTAGACACTTACTGTAGATCTACAAGATGGTGTTTTAGCAAGAGAGTGTTAGCAAAATGGTGGGAAGTCCATCTAGCTTACCTAGAGCCAGAGGAAGGAGCCAAGCTACTGCTTGATCAAAAACACTCAATAGACACTTCCTGTGGTCTGATGGAGCTTAATCTGCTTGTCTTGGGAATGATCTGAGGTGTACTAGGATGCATGCAAGATCTATTCCGTTTTTTCTAAAGCTAGACAGTGTCAGTTAGCTTCACATTCCAGCTCAGGCTTCATCCGTACTACAACGGTGGATATTGCTTGTCCGCCTGCTTCTAACTACTTGTAACCCCGTGTGCGTGTTGCACGTGGCTAGTTGAACGCCAAAGTCTTAATTGAGACAATGCTGAAACATCAATCCATGGGCGACTCAATGCCACATTTTAATTTGTGCCAAAATCAAAATGAAATAAAAGCTATCTTGCAAACTCATCAAGCTATGGTGTGAAATAGGCTTTTAGAAGTGCCGTCTTTATTGTGTTGTTAATGCCGTCTTTGGTGTGCTTATTAATGCACAAGCACCTTTTTCCGCTACTATCGATTTTAAAGTAATTTCATTAAGTCATAGAAAAGTTTTACTGTGCGCGAAATTTCAAATGTATTTTTTCATTACTAAATGTGTAATGTGATAGGTATTTTGATAGGGGTGTAACGGTTCGGTACGTATTGGGGTCACGTTTCGATACAGCGGGAGAATTAAATGCCATTCACAATGTTCCTTGCATTGTCTGTTGTGACTGGATTATTATGTTTGGCCTCAAGTTTCCACTCTGATGCTGCATGTGTAACCATGTGGGAGTAAATACCAGTTGGATGCATTAATGTGACTTGAACTCGTTGAGAAACCATATGGTGTCAACCATAAACTAAAAGTACAGCAGACTTTTACGTTTTATATATCAGCCACTCAGATTTTTTACCAGCCAGTTGAAGCAGCAGACTAAAACGAATGTTGAAAACAACTGAGTTTATGAACATAACAATGTAAATGGCGAAGAAAAAACGAGGACAGTCTCACTTTGTAGACTTTTGAGTAAATTAGACCAACTTGTATACCTGTGCGCAGCTTCCCCAAAAATGTATTACCACTTCACTCATTGCACAGAGCTCTCCTGCCCGGAAATGTTTCTGCGTGAGGGGCGATATAGGATTTATATTTCTTTGCGCAATTAGCAGCTATGAAACAAAAGCAGAAATACTTCTGCAGCATTTTTCTAGCTTGCATGTGTGCTTATACTTGACTTTGGACTTTTTTTCGCTAATATAATGTTCTCACTGTAGAGCCCTGCAAGTTGACCACCTACCAACGTGGCTGGTGAAATATGCAGTACATTCTTACCTGCCAATACCTAAATCTACCCGCAGGTGGCGGGTGTGCATTTTATGCCCTGGCAATCATGCCTGTAAACAAATTCAAAGTTCAAAAACCATATTAATAGATTTATAAAAAGCTATGTTTTGTTGCATTTAACTGACAAATGCTGTTATAGAGACCGTTTCCTTAGTAGGTGACGTCAGAGGTCACCATGTGGGAAGTGGGTGCTCAGAATGATAGTTTCCCACTAGTAATTAGCAGTTTTAGGGCTGTAAAATGTGTATTTTTTCCCAGCCAAATGGGGTAAATTCCCACTTCCCTGTTGGTTACGAATGCACCATGAGACTGCCTCCTTCAGTGCCAGATGCGCACTTGTGACTCTCATGAAGGGTGTTTGTCTGGAGCGCACTGTATATTTCCCTCTAATGTGATGTGCTGTCACTGTTAAGTAAGCGCAAAAAGCAAAACACCGGGTGCATTGGCCATTTCATTGAAAGCATTGGTTTGCTTATATAGCGTGGGTACCTGTTTTGCTGAATTGGGTGTAAGAGTGAAGTTCGTAACGTGGTTCGAGCACTTTCATGAGGCAATGAAACCCCTTATTCTCAGTCACTGGGGTAACATCGGTGTAAATGTGTCAACATACTTGAGGTTTTGGCAGCAGCATAGGCTATTCTCATTGAGTGTGGTGACATACTGTTAACGTTTTAGCCACAACTTTCTGTCCGTTGCCGTTGTAATCTACTGGAAAGCCAAAATGTTCCCAAACTGGAGATTTAAACGATGATGGAGGATCCTCCAATTCTGTTTTATCGACCCTACCATTCACCATTGTACAGAACTAAACTCAGCAAAAAAAGAAACGTCCTCACTGTCAACTGCGTTTATTTTCAGCAAACTTAACATGTGTAAATATTTGTATGAACATAAGATTCATCAACTGAGACATGAACTGAACAAGTTCCACAGACATGTGACTAACAGAAATGGAATAATGTGTCCCTGAACAAAGGGGGGGTCAGAAGTAACAGTTAGTATCTGGTGTGGCCACCAGCTGCATTAAGTACTGCAGTGCATCTCTTCCTCATGGACTGCACCAGATTTGCCAGTTCTTGCTGTGAGATGTTACCCCACTCTTCCACCAAGGCACCTGCAAGTTCCCGGACATTTCTGGGGGGAATGGCCCTGGCCCTCACCCTCTGATCCAACAGGTCCCAGATGTGCTCAATGGGATTGAGATCTGGGCTCTTTGCTGGCCATGGCAGAACACTGACATTCCTGTCTTGCAGGAAATCACGCACAGAACGAGCAGTATGGCTGGTTGCATTGTCATGTTGGAGGGTCATGTCAGGATGAGCCTGCAGGAAGGGTACCACATGAGGGAGGAGGATGTCTTCCCTGTAACGCACAGCGTTGAGATTGCCTGCAATGACAACAAGCTCAGTCTGATGATGCTGTGACACACCGCCCCAGACCATGATGGACCCTCCACCTCCAAGTCGATCCCGCTTGTTGCCATCCTGTACCTGTCCCGCAGGTGTGATGTTCGGATGTACCGATCCTGTGCAGGTGTTGTTACACGTGGTCTGCCACTGCGAGGACGATCAGCTGCCACTGCGAGGACGATCATCCTGTCTCCCTGTAGCGCTGTCTTAGGCGTCTCACAGTACGGACATTGCAATTTATTGCCCTGGCCACATCTGCAGTCCTCATGCCTCCTTGCTGCTTGCCTAAGGCCTTTAGTATCCTAAGTTTTCATAACTGTGACCTCAATTGCATACTGCGTGTAAGCTGTTAGTGTCTTAACGACCGTTCCACAGTTGCATTTTCATTAATCGTTTATGGTTTATTGAACAAGCATGGGAAACAGTGTTAAAACCCTTTACAATGAAGATCTGTGAAGTTATTTGGATTTTTACGAATTATCTTTGAAAGACAGGGTCCTGAGAAAGGGCCGTTTCTTTTTTTGCTGAGTTTAGTTCCCCGTTGCTCCAAACTAATGGACTGTTTGAAATGCACCAATTAAGATTAGAATTTTGATAAATGTTTGCATAGGCTCTAGATTTAACGGAATAGCCTGACGTAATTTTCAGCTCAGATTTACTCAAGAGGCATAGGCCTACAACGCAGCGTAGGCATAGCCTATAGGTCTAGTGTTTTTATTTTGTAAAAACATTTGTATGTATTAATTTGGGTTCAGCGCGACCCGAGGTCTGTTCAACCGGTATGAACATGTGTACAGTTACACCTTAATTATTATTTTTTAATTACACAATGTTTTTATAAAATATTTAATCAGTCAAATGAAGGGCATGATGAGGCAGTCTTTGCAAGAGGGAGGGAATCTGATTTCATTGCTCCTCAACTCACGGCTCAGACGCGTCATTCAGGATAAATGGAGTTAGCCCGGTTAGTTCTGAAGGATTTGTTGCTATAGAAATTTGCCTGGCTAAAAGGTGAGCTACTTTCGTGTTACCGGTTATCCCTAGTTGAACTGAGAGATGACCGAAGTTCTCGCTAACTCCTCAAACACGGTACGTAGTATACCCCTCTGTAATCTTGCCACAGGTCTCACCTCTCACTTCTCTTTTCTTGTAGGGATTGAGTATACAGCGGGAGGAGAGGGAACAAATTACCAACCCAAATTTGACTCTGTACCTAGTAAGATTGAACCACCACCTTCTGAGGCCCTAAACATCACATCTCCTTTTCTGTTTGATGCCTGGTTGGTTTGAAACCTAATACTCAGTACAGTTTGTTTCTTTCTTTACATTCCTATAGGTGCCTGGAGGAGCGCAACAGAAGAGTGGGGTACTGAGGACTGGAATGAGGACGTAAGTACCTTTTTACTATGCCTATTTATTGATTTGGTGGTATGCCTATTTGTTGTATGCCTTGATGTACTGTCCATATTTTGGCAGATCCTCTTTTGACCAGTTAAAAAAATATATATATCACCAAAATCACATTTTATGGACGTTCTGCATATGTACCCAGATGTTCAAAAAAGCCTGAACACTGAACTTGGCGTTGCTTATGCCCAATAGCTACAGATCTAACAGAGGCTCTCTGGTGTTATATAGGGAACACTCCTATTGAAATACTCCAGCCATCTGCTTTATTCTTCTGTTTGTAGTTTTAGGTTAATGCATTTAGTTATGGCTTGACCCCTTTAATGCTGATCTTCTTCATTTCTCTGTCCTTCTCTCTAGCTGTCAGAGACCAAGATCTTCACAGCCTCCAGTGTGGCCTCCATGCCACTCCCCCGGGAGAATGTCACCATCACTGCAGGACAGCGGTGGGCAGGCCTGATGCGGCATGCAGACACACTAACAGCCTAATCTAATCTACAGTCATGCTATCACACATATACAGTTGAAGTCGGAAGTTTACATACACTTATGTTGGTGTCATTAAAACTTGTTTTTCAACCACTCCACAAATTTCTTGTTAACAAACTATTGTTTTGGCAAGTCGGTTAGGACATCTACTTTGTGCATGACACAATCATTTTCCAGCAATTGTTTACAGACAGATTATTTCATTTATAATTCACTGTATCACAATTCCAGTGGGTCAAAAGTTTACATACACTAAGTTGACTGTGCCTTTAAACAGATTAGAAAATACCAGAAAATGATGTCATGGCTTTAGAAGCTTCTGATAGGCTATTTGACATAATTTGAGTCAATTTCAGGTGTACCCGTGGATGTATTTCAAGGCCTACCTTCAAACTCAGTGCCTCTTTGCTTGACATCATGGGAAAAGAAATCAGCCAAGACCTCAGAAAAAGAATTGTAGACCTCCACAAGTCTTGTTCATCCTTGGGAGAAATGTCCAAATGCCTGAAGGTACCACGTTCATCTGTACAAACAATAGTACGTAAGTATAAACATCATGGGACCACGCAGCCGTCATACCACTCAGGAAGGAGACGCGTTCTGTCTCCTAGAGACGAATGTACTTTGGTGCGAAAAGTGCAAATCAATCCCAGAACAACAGCAAAGGACCTTGTGAAGATGCTGGAGGAAACCGGTACAAAAGTATCTATATCCACAGTAAAACGAGTCCTATATCGACATAAGCTGAAAGGCCGCTCAGCAAGGAAGAAGCCACTGCTCCAAAACCGCCATAAAAAAGCCAGACTACGGTTTGCAACTGCACATGGGGACAAAGAAAGAGAAGTGAAGAAATGTCCTCTGGTCTGATGAAACAAAAATAGAACTGTTTGGCCATAATGACCATCGTTATGTTTGGAGGAAAAAGGGGGATGCTTGCAAGCCGAAGAACACCATCCCAACCGTGAAGCACGAGGGTGGCAGCATCATGATGTGGGGGTGCATTGCTGCAGGAGGGACTGGTGCCCTTCACAAAATAGATAGCATCATGAGGGAGGAAAATTCTGTGGATATATTGAAGTAACATCTCAAGACATCAGTCAGGAATTTAAAGTTTGGTCGCAAATGGCTCTTCCAAATGGACAATGACCCAAAGCATACTTCCAAAGTTGTGGCAAAATGGCTTAAGGACAACAAAGTCAAGGTATTGGAGTGGCCATCACAAAGCCCTGACCTCAATTGGCCTACACACCTGACTCAGTTACACGAGCTCTGTCAGAAGGAATACGGTAGGCCAAAATTCACCCAACGTATTGTGGGAAGCTTGTGGAGGGCTACCCGAAACGTTTGACCCAAGTTAAACAATGTAAAGGCAATGCTACCAAATACTAATTGAGTGTATGTAAACTTCTGACCCACTGGGAATGTGATGGGGGAATATTTATTACATTTTTTATTTTCTACTATTATTCTGACATTTCACATTCTTCAAATAGTGGTGATCCTAACTGACCTAAGACAGGGAATTTTTACTAGGATTAAATGTCAGGAATTGTTAAACTGAGTTTAAATGTATTTGGCTAAGATGTATTTGGCTAAACTCCTCAACCACTCACTGAAAGCCATGCATTGTTTTATTAGGGTGTGTATCTTGACTCATGTCCATTTAAACCATTCATCTTCAACATCATCAAACTGCAGTCTAGTCATGGCCAGAGTTACTGAGAAATTCCAATTTTGTAATTCAAGCACTTGTGTTATGGATATGATTTTCAGCTCTGTATCAGGTTTCATCAACCCCAAAACGTACTTTCATACATACAATTGGTTAGCTAACATGAATCAGAACAACATCTGTTGCACAGACCCTGTAATAGGTTAGCATTCTGTCCAGGGGGTGTACTTGTACATCAAGCTGACTCACGCTACAGAAGCAAGAGATGAGCTACTGCCCTATGGGCCGTTCTGGCTTGGACAAGGCTAATAACTTACGATCTGTGACCTCTGTCCCCTGCAGGATTGACCTGGCTGTGCTGTTGGGGAAGACTCCCCCATCCTCCTCAGAGGCCCTGGGCCCCATGAAGGCCAGCCAGCCCCCCTCTCTCCCCCAGTCACTGGTCTTCAGCAACTCCAAGCAGGGTGTGCCGCTGTCACATCCCCCCTCCAGCAGCACCCCTTACAACCAGCACAGCGTGGTGAGCCCACAGGACACACACAACAGCTTCTTCTCAATTCTACAGTTTTACTGACTGTACTTGAAGTGGAACTGACCACATTTTAAACTACTTTGCCCAAAAATATCAAATTCACAGTTTATTCTACCAAACCAACTTTAGGTTTTAAAAATAGGTTATATTTGACTCAACATTCCATGATGTACAGTAAGGCAATGTTGGCAGAATAGATGGATGCAGTTCAGTGCATGATTAATATCATTCACCAATACATTTCTTTGTAGTCCAGAGAATATTGCTATCCGGTTGTAAATCACAGCTGGCCTGGTACATTGTTTGCTGCCTTCATTCAGGATGCACTGTTTGTTTCAATGACTCAATATTCTGGCCAAAAATGGACGATTGTAACTAAGCCTGGGAATGTCAATTAGGGCTGGGAGGTATACCGTATATGACAATATACCGGTATTGATGCACAAACTGGTTTGTTTACCTTCTATACTGGTATTTGAATGTTTGGTTTGCTAAATGTGATACGCTTTGTGTAATGTCTATTTTTATAGTTTACTTCACTACTTAAGTCCTCTCTTTCTCCATGCCGCTTTCCACAAAGACCTAGCCCCTCACCCTGTCGCTCAAGGAGCGCATTTGTTGTTCCTCGACCACGAGACACTTGCGTTCAGTGGTCAATACAGCACATGCAACAATGATGACAACGATGCTGTTTTCACTTTGCTTCTTAATATAAATTCACTAGCGTTCTATAATTACACTATTAGTTTGTGTTTCTTATATCTGCAAATGGCTAGTTTGTCTTAGCAAGATGGGCCTAAATCGTGTTAGCCGCTAATCGCTAGCCGGCTGGCTATCTAGCTAGCTAATAAATGTACTGAGTCAGAGCAAATGTAACTAGCTATACAGCCTGATAATACCAGTGATGGTGTAGACCTAAATCAGCATGTTTGTGCAACAGTATCTTCTAAATCAAAGAGGAATATGCATAGGATGAATGTTAGCTACATGAATAGCTAACATTCAATGTAGCCAAATATTACAGGGTCCCCTAGGAAACACTTGTCAACAGTTTGGTTGCTACCCTGTCACAATAACTATTCACTGGCATTTTCATTCGTTGTCATGTCAGACTGTATTCAAAGTGCCCACTTTTAAATTCTAACTATAAATTTAGAGTAGTTCCATTTCCATGATTCCTACAGTTTACCCAAGTGTTTTGCTCAAATCGCAATTGCAACATTTGGTTAAAAATAAGGCTGAGATTGTTTGCCCATATCGTGCAGCCCTATGTGACAGTGTGAGTGCAGGAAATGCAGAGATTGATAATTGTTGGTTGAATTGAACAGTATAAAACAATTGGAATAGAGAAAGACCCATTGAAATGACTTAATATTAATAAAACATCATATTGTCTTTTATTTTTTTTATACCTGATATGCTATTTTGGCCATATCGCCCAGCCCTAATGTCAATTCAATCAAACTAGCAAGGGCAATGATCACAAGTCAGTCATAATGTGGCTAGTAGGCTAGCATATCTATTTATGGAGCAAGCTACAAACACAGAGCCTAACGATAGCTAGCTTCTAGGAGGATGGATGTCATTGGAGCAGTTGGTGAGTGACTGACTTTCTCCCCTCATAACATTTTTCGCTGGCTACACAGCTAGAGATACATTTGTCATTTGGTGAGCTAGGTTAGCTAGCCAGAAATGTGAATCACTATGCTGAACCTGAACGACTGTTATCCAGTTAGCCAGAGTCAGTTTGCGAATGCAAGATATGCTATCAACTCCGATTTCAGAGCACTCTCATCTGTGTGCCAGAGTGCAGAATAACTGATGAATTTACAAACGTGCAACACCCGCAGAATATGACTGGTGTCAGTAAAAAAAAGGCAAAATAAAAAAGTTATGGTTAGTCACGAACGCTCCAGATAACATGTAAACAGCCTAACCAGCTCTGCTATGGCAAGTAAAATGGTCAGAGTGAGGTGTTCTCTCATTTGTGTCTGGAAGTAATAAGCTGGCCAACTTTAGCCAGTTAGCTTGGGTGCTTGGTTGGGATAAGAATGCATTAGCAGGCAAGCTGCAGAAGGAAGAACAGGCTACTTACTATTTATTCCCCATTTGTTTATTAGTGCAGTTGTGACGGCCCACTAGCAGAAAAAGTTTGAGGGTTTATCTAATGTTCTTTCGTTAGATTTTAGCTCATCTTCCTCTGGCTAGCATTAGTTGTTGATCTTGCTGGCCTGCCTTTTTATGGTTGTTTGATCAATAGGACTGTAAAGTTCCCAAATGTAAGAGGACTCCCGTGGTATTTACATACAGTACCAGTCAAATGTTTGGACAACTACTCATTCAAGGGTCTTTATTTTGATTATAGACATCAAATCTATGAATTAACACATATGGAATCATGTAGTAACCAAAAAAGTGTTAAACAAATCCAAATATATTTTATATTTTTGACTCTTCAAAGTAAATCAGCTTCACCTGGAATGCTTTTCCAACAGTCTTGAAGGAGTTCCCACATATGCAAAGCACTTGTTGGCTACTTTTCTTTCACTCTGCGGTCCAACTCATCCCAATCATCTCAATTGGGTTGAGGTCGGGTGAGTGTGGAGGCCAGGTCATCTGAAGCAGCACCCCATCACTCTCCTTGGTCAAATTGGCCTTACACAGCCCGGAGGTGTGTAAAAACTAATTATATTCCCACTAAGCGCAAACCAAATGGGATGGCGTATCACTGTAGAATGCTGTGGTAGCCATGCTGGTTAAGTGTGCCTTGAATTCTAAATAAATCACTGACAGTATCACCAGCAAAGTGCCATCACACCTCCTCCATGCTTCACGGTGGGAACCACACATGCGGAGATCATCCGTTCACCTACTCTGCGTCTCACAAAAATCTCAAATTTGGGCTCAGCAGACCAAAGGACAGATTTCCACCGGTCTAATGTCCATTGCTCGTGTTTCTTGGCCCAAGCAAGTCGCTTCTTATTTGTGTCCTTTTGTGGTTTCTTTCCAGCAATTCGACCATGATGGCCTGATTCATGCAGTCTCCTCTGAACAGTTGATGTTGAGATGTGTCTGTTACTTGAACTCTGTGAATCATTTATTTGTGCTGCAATCTGAGGTGCAGTTAATTGCTGATTTCTGAGGCTGGTAACTCTATTGAACTTATCCTCTGGAGCAAAGGTAATTCTGGGCCTTCCTTTCCTGTGGTGGTTCTCATGAGAGCCAGTTTCATCATAGCGCTTGATGGTTTTTGCAACTGCACTTGAAGAAACGTTCAAAGGTCGACTGACCATGTCTTAAAGTAATGATGGAATGTCGTTTCTCTTTGCTTATTTGAGCTGTTCTTGCCATAATATGGACTTGGGCTTTTACCAAATAGGGCTATCTTCAGTATACCACCCCTACCTTGTCACAAAACAAATTATTAACAAGTTACACCTGTTAATTGAAATGCGTTCCAAGTGACTATCTCATGAAGCTGGTTGAGAGAATTCCAAGTGTGTGAAAAGTTGTTATCAAGGCAATAGGTGGCTACTTTGAAGAATCTCAAATATAAAATGGATTTTGATTTGTTTAACACTTTTTTGGTTACTATATGATTACATATGTGTTATAGTTTCATAGTTTTGATGTCTTCTACAATGTAGAAAATAAAGAAATACCTTTGAATTAATAGGTGTCCAAACTTTTGACTGGTACTGTATTTGCAGAAATCCGTTAAGGTGTATTTGGTGGCTTTTGCCGAATGCGTTCTAATCTAAAGTTGTGCTGTTGCAACTGCCTGTAAAGACACAGTCCCATTCAAAGTGAATGATGGCAGGCCCGTGTGGCAAATGGCTTGTTTTATAAAGGCCTACTGTAGCTCTGATTTGGCTATGGTGCACTGGTCTGCGTAGACTTCGGTCATGGACGAGACAAATGTTTTATTTACTGCAGTGTCTATTAATTGTCCAATCGCACGGCCGCTTTCCCACTCTATATTAATTTAGAATGTTCACAAATGGCTTACGATACGTAATTCCCAAACATTCTAAGAACTTTTGAAAACGTGAAAATGACCAAGTGCTCGCTTGTCAAAAAAAAGTGTCATTCTTCCTGGGGGTATATACAGTGCATTCGGAAAGTATTCAGACCCCTTTACTGTCCACATTTTGTTACGTTACAGCCTTATTTTAAACTGGATAATTTAAAAATGGATCATCAATCTACACACAATAAATTTGCAAATGTATTACAAATAAAAAAAACATACCTTATTTGCATAAGTATTCAGACCCTTTGCCATGACATTCAAAATTGAAGTCAGGGGCATCCTGTTTTCATTGATCATCCTTGATGTTTCTACTTGATTGGCGTGCATGTCAGAGAAAATTCCAAGCCATGTGGTCGAAGGAGATGTCTGTAGAGATTGGGTACCAACACATTTCTGCAGCATTGAAGGTCCCCAATAACACAGTGGCCTCCATCATTCTTAAATGGAAGAAGTATGGAACCACCAAGACTCTTCCTACAGCTGGCCGCATGGCCAAACTGAGCAATTGTGGGTGAAGGGCCTTGGTCACGGATCGAGAAAGATGAATGGCGCAAAGTACAGAGAGATCCTTAATAAAAACCTGCTTCAGAGCGCTCAGAACCTCATACTGGGGTGAAGCTTCACTTTCCAACAGGACAACAACCCTAAGCACACAGCCAAGTCAATGCAGGAGTCTCTGAATGTCCTTGAGTGGCCCAGCCAGAGCCTGGACTTAGCTGTGCAGCGACGCTCCCCATCCAGCCTGACAGAGCTTGAGTGGATCTGCAGAGAAAAATGGGAGAAACTTCACAAATATAGGTGTGCAAAGCTTGTAGTGTCATACCCAAGAAGACTCGAGGCTGTAATCGCTGCTAAAGGTGCTTCAACAATGTACTGAGTAAAGGGTCTGAATACGTATTTAAATGTGCTATTTCAGTAGATTTATAAAAAAAAATACATTTGCTACAATTTCTAAACTTTTTTTCTATGTCATGGGGTATTGTGTGTAGATTGAGGGGGGGAAAAACAATTTAAGTGGAAAATAAGACTTAATGTTGCTAAAATCCAGTCAGTTCCACTTTAAGTTTTCTAGCAATAAACCAGCACAGCTGTTCTATTCTGTTCCACACTCGTTCCTAAAACTTGCAGAATGTCAGTTCCTCCTCTTTTGTTCCCATGCAGGTGAGCATGCTAAGCAAGGGCTTCGGTGAAGTAGGGGACCCTAAAGGAGGCAGCACAGGGACGACCAGCGGCTCCCAGTTCTTGGAGCAGTTTAAGACTGCCCAGGCCTTGGCTCAGCTGGCTGCCCAGCACTCCCAAACAGGACAACCTACCCCCTCCTCCTGGGACACCAGCCCTGCAGCGCTGGGCCAGTATGGTAAGAGGACACTCAGGGAGATACCGGGACTATAGAGGCAGTTTGGATGGTTGTCAAGTAAAGTAGGGGGTGTACATATGGGCTAGACTGACTTGGGTTTGCAGAGAGTTAGAAATGCCTACATCACTGGTATTTATGTTAATGAAGAGGACACATCTTCATTGCCCTATGCAAGGTTCAGATTCAGATATTTGTTTTAAGTTTATTAGCCATCAGGTGTAGCCTCTACCTTCCTTTCTCTAATCACCCCCCCAGACATGAACGCCCAGCCGGAGCCTGCGGCCCATAGCCCCTTCACAAAGCGCCAGCCCTACCAATCCACCTCCGTGTTGGATACCTTCCTCCCCCCTGCCGTCTCCTCCTCCCTGCCCCCACAGAGCACCCCCCCGTCCCTCATGGCGCCCCCCGTGTCCTCCCTCCCCAAAATGGCGGTGCCCCCTAGCTCGCCGGACGCCCAGGACTCCAGCCCCCTGCCATTGCAGCAGCACAAGCTCAAGCAGCAGAAGAAGAGGACCTCCATCACCACCAAGGTAACAGCTCAACACTGATACAAAGACATACAAGGACGGTGTA
Source organism: Salvelinus namaycush (assembly GCF_016432855.1). Lineage (NCBI taxonomy): Eukaryota > Metazoa > Chordata > Actinopteri > Salmoniformes > Salmonidae > Salvelinus > Salvelinus namaycush. The sequence continues at coordinate 39,620,492 of NC_052333.1, forward strand.
AAGAGAGTGAATGGCCGGTCATGCTGCGCCCAGCTTCTAATTATTTTCCTCAGGTAACACTAGCTCACTCGCAGAAAACAGTGAGCACAAATTCACTTTACTTTCAGCACTCTTTGCCAAACCCCTATGTATCCCTACCTCTCCCTACTTTTTCATAACTTATTTTCCTTGCTTTCCCTGACATCAACCATATCTTTATTATATTTTATTCCAGATCCCAGCGACGCCGGTGGAGATGCCTGGCTCGGCAGACATCTCTGGGCTCAACCTGCAGTTTGGAGCGCTGCAGTTTGGCTCTGAACCCGTGCTCCAGGAGTACGACATCATCCCCGCCACCACCTCGCCAGGCTGCCAGGTTCAGAACTGCCTCTACACAAGCCCCAGCAGGTGAGCACTCATCTCAGTCATACCAGACACAGCACAATTTGTGTAAGATGGGGTCTTGTACAACACCACAAACAGACCCATGTGAAGCATCTCTTATCACTTGGCTCCACTTGAGCTTTGAGACTGGACTCCTTCTCCTTTCTCAAAGTAGCCTTTGGCTTTATATAATCTCCCTGCTTTTCCTCCAGTGAGGCAACTCCCTCCCTGTCCAACCCCAGTCAGATGGACATGTATGACCAGAGGGCTCCTCAGGCCCGGCGCTACCCCACCGTCTCCTCCCCGCAGAAAGACATTGAGGTGAGCCTCCATTCATTCATTCATTGCGCTGTTCATATCGCTGTGCCTCCTTGTGATTCATTCCTCCATTCATATTGCGTTTATTCCAAGATAAATACAAAATAAATTGCTCTGTTCACTTTTCTTTGAACAGCTCCCTCTGTTACTGAATGGACTGTTGCTATGGAAATGTCTCCCCTATGTTACTGTACCCTAACAAGCCCACTTGAACTTGTTTTTTTTCAGAATGGATTCAGTTCAGTACATACGCAATCTGTAGAAGGTGAGTCATTTTGGTAGTTGTGTGGGTTTGCAGTGAAGGAAGTCTGAATATATGGGAGTTATGGCCGTCCTGGCAACCGTGTGAAGTGTTACTCCGCTACTATGCATTTCCTGGATGTAGGTTAAGTACTCCGGAACCATGGCCTGTTATTTTGTGGTCCTCTGTTAGTATTTTATGGCTATTCATTCAAAGTAACCCTTAAAGAGGAAACAGCTTGGAATGGCAATCTATGGACAATCTCCCCAATCAGACAGTATGTGTATTGTAGAGCTGTCGTCCATCTGGGTTGGCACTAATTCCAGAATCCATCTCTCCCTCCATCTTGTCTCTGTTCAGTCTGCCCAGCTGCAGCAGGATCTGCAGTGTCTGTGAAGTCAGCCTCTGTTTCGGTCGCACCCGCGTCAGTCTCCATGGCTACACTGACGGACAGTGGCTCAGGGCCCGCCTCCTTGTTGACCACATCAAAGCAGTCGTCGCTCAGCGCTCTGGGGCACAATGAAGACCTGCCCCCGAATACCATGTCTCAGCACAGCAAGTAAGAGGGTACCCTGGATGGTTTGAACAAAGGGCTTAAGTGTCATTTTTATATACAGTGGGGCAAAAAAGTAGTTAGTCAGCCACCAATTGTGCAAGTTTTCCCACATAAAAAGATGAGAGAGGCCTGTAATTTTCATCATAGGTACACTTCAACTATGACAGACAAAATGAGAAAAAAAAATCCAGAAAATCACATTGTAGGAATTTGAATGAATTTATTTGCAAATTATGGTGGAAAATAAGTATTTGGTCAATAACAAAAGTTTATCTCAATACTTTGTTATATACCCTTTGTTGGGGTGGTATGCAAATTGGAGTGGGTCTAGGGATTCTGGGATGATGATGTTGTGAGCCATGACCACCCTTTCAAAGCACTTCATGGTTACAAACGTGAGTGTTACGGGTCGGTAGTCATTTAGGCAGGTTACCTTGGTGTTCTTGGGCACAGGGACTATGGTGGTCTGCTTGAAACGTAGGTATTACAGACTCAGCCAGGGACAGGTTGAAAATGTCAGTGAAGACACTTGCCAGTTGGTCAGCCGATGCTCAGAGTACACGTCCTGGTAACCCTGCGGCCTTGTGAATGTTGACCTGTTTAAAGAACTTACATCGGCAGTGGGCTGGAACAGCTGGTGCTTTCATGCATGCTTCAGTGTTGCTTGCCTCGAAGTGCGGATAGGAAGTCATTTAGCTCGTCTGGTAGGCTTGCCACTGGGTTTCCCTTTGTAGTCCCTAGTAGTTTGCAAGACCTGCCACATCTGACGAACATTGGAGCCGGTGTAGTAGGATTCAATCTTAGCCTGTTTGATGGTTCGTCTTAGGGCGTAGTAGGATTTCTTATAAGCGTCCAGGTTAGAGTCCAACTCCTTGAAAGCGGCAGCTCTACCCTTTAGCTCAGTGCGGATGTTGCCTGTAATCCATGGCTTCTGGTTGGGGTATGTATCACTGTGGGGACAATGTCACCGATGCATTGTCATGTGGTTAATCAAAATTCTATAAAAATGTAGATGAAAATGATACAAACCTATAAAGTAACTTCTATTGCCATTGCCAACTATATAAAAAAAGGTCTACTTAAAGTCAACAAATAAAAACACTGCAGCCTGGAGGTAGAAAATATCTTGATTTAAAAAATAAATATCTTACAAATCACATGGCCTGTCTGCAACGAATTTGAAACATTGTATAAACTTTTAACTTTGGTCCAGCCTGAAGCTTGCTAGCAAACTTGCAACATTGTAAAAAAAAATCTGGGCCCTCAGAGTTTCCCGCCCCCATGAGCTCGGGACAGACACAGCTGAAGGTTATTTGCGCAAGGGATAAGAAGCAGTGCTTGCCTTTGGCAGGAGCTCACCGGAGTAGAGTACCGGCACCTCAAATGTTCTACTGCTTGATCTCCTGTTCCTCTTAAATAATATTAGCTCAAAAGTATTGTGGAGCTCCTCCACCTAAATATAAAAACAGTACCAGCCCAAAATGAGTACCGGAACCTATTTCAGTCTAGTGAAGCACTGATAAGCACTATTTTATGACGTTTCCATTGGATCAGAGCATGACATTTTTTCCCTTTCACATTGAGTGGTTATTGAAAAGAAGAGAGCTGGAAAGATTTTTCAAATACATTGAGGAACTACTGTAATGGATGTAAAAACAGACCCTGCTTGCTGTTTGAGGTGATGAAAACATTACTTTGAGAAGCTCCACAGGTCATTAGTGGTGGTGCGTTAAGTCAATCAGAAATACTATCAGATCCCCCAAATGGGCACATTTTGTATGCCTACATTTGTGCGCAGGCCAGGTAGCCTATAGGACTACTTCTATGCGTACGCGTCCTTACTCAACATTGACAGGAGACCCCCAAACAAAAGACAATAACTAAATTGACAAAACTCGTAAATGGAATGAAATAAACCAAAACGTGTTACTCAAGTGTAGCACAGGTTGTGCACACAGCAAACAATGTGTCCACTCTGAAAATGAGAACATTAAGACTGGAATTATAATATTGAATGCATTAAAAGCTCGATTTGGCCACTGCATGCCTCTAGAGGCTCGGCAATTGCGTCACACCCTCGGCATGGAGCCTCCAACCGCCTCAACAATTAATTAGTTCACTGAGATGTATATGTGTATATATAAACTCAGCAAAAAAAGAAACGTCCCTTTTTCAGGACCCTGTCTTTCAAAGATAATTTGTAAAAATCCAAATAACTAAACAGATCTTCATTGTAAAGGGTTTAAACACTGTTTCCCATGCTTGTTCAATAAACAATTAATGAACATGCACCTGTGGAACGGTCGTTAAGACACTAACGGCTTACACGCGGTAGGCAATTAAGGTCACAGTTATGAAAACTTAGGACACTAAAGAGGCCTTTCTACTGACTCTGAACACCAAAAGAAAGATGCCCAGGGTCCCTGCTCATCTGCGTGAACGTGCCTTAGGCATGCTACAAGGAGACATGAGGACTGCAGATATGGCCTGGGCAATAAATTGCAATGTCCGTACTGTGAGACGCCTAAGACAGCGCTACAGGGAGACAGGACGGACAGCTGATCGTCCTCGCAGTGGCAGACCACGTGTAACAACAACTGCACAAGATCGGTACATCCGAACATCACATCTGCGGGACAGGTACAGGATGGCAACAACAACTGCCTGAGTTACGCCAGGAATGCACAATCCCTCCATCAGTGCTCAGACCGCAATAGGCTGAGAGAGGCTGGACTGAGGGCTTGTAGGCCTGTTGTAAGGCAGGTCCTCACCAGACATCACCGGCAACAACGTCGCCTATGGGCACAAACCCACCGTCGCTGGACCAGACAGGACTGGCAAAAAGGTCTCTTCGCTGTTGAGTCGCGGTTTTGTCTCACCAGGGGTGATGGTCGGATTCGTGTTTATTGTCGAAGGATTTAGCGTTAGAAGCCTGTACTCTGGAGTGGGAGGGTCCGTCATGGTCTGGGGTGGTGTGTCACAGCATCATCGGACTGAGCTTGTTGTCATTGCAGGCAATCTCAACGCTGTGCGTTTCAGGGAAGACATCCTTCTCCCTCATGTAGTACCCTTCCTGCACTCTCACCCTGACATGACCCTCCAGCATGACAATGCCACCACACACAGATCGAGCAGTATGGCTGATTTCCTGCAAGACAGAAATGTCAGTGTTCTGCCATGGCCAGCGACGAGCCCGCATCTCAATCCCATTGAGCATGTCTGGGACCTGTTGGATCGGAGGATGAGGGCTAAGGCCAATACCCCCCAGAAATGTCTGAGAACTTGCAGGTGCCTTGGTGGTAGAGTGAGAGAACATCTCACAGCAAGACCTGGCAAATCTGGTGCAGTCCATGAGGAGCAGTACTTAATGCAGCTGGTGGCCACACCAGATAATGACTGTTACTTTTGATTTTGCCCCCCCCCTTGTTCAGGGACACATTATTCAATTTCTGTTAGTCACTGTATGTCTGTGGAACTGTTAAATTTGCTGAAAATAAACGCAGTTGACAGTGAGGACGTTTTTTTTTTTTGGTGAGCTTATATACACATAAACAAATCCAAATATATGTCATATTTGAGATTCTTCAAAGTAGCCACCATTTGCCTTGATGACAGATTTTCACACTTGGCATTCTCTCAACCAGCTTCACCTGGAATGCTTTTCCAACAGTCTTGAAGGATTTCCCACATATGCTGAGCACTTGTTGGCTGCTTTTCCTTCACTCTGCGGTCAGACTCATCCCAAACCATCTCAACTGGTTTGAGGTCGGGTGATTGTGGAGGCCAGGTCATCTGATGCAGCACTCCATCACTCTCCTTCTTGGTCAAATAGCCCTTACACAGCCTGGAGGTGTCATTGACCTGTTAAAAAACGAATGATAGTCTCACTAAGCGCAAACCAAATGGGATGGCGTATCGCTGCAGAATGCTGTGGTAGCCATGCTGGTTAAGTGTGCTGTGAATTCTAAATAAATCACAGACAGTGTCACCAGCAAAGCACCACCACCCCATCGCACCTCTTTCTCCGTGCTTCATGGTGGGAACCACACATGAGGAGATCATCCGTTCACCTACTCTGCATCTCACAAAGACATGGCAGTTGGAACCAGACATTTCAAATTGACAAAAGGACAGATTTCCACCGGTCTTCTTGGCCCAAGCAAGTCACTTCTTATTATTGCTGTCCTCTAGTAGTGGTTTCTTTGCAGCAATTCGACCATGAATGCCTGATTCATGCAGTCTCCTCTGAACAGTTGATGTTGAGATGTCTTTTACTTGAACTTTGTGAAGGATTTATTTGGGCTGCAATCTGCAGTGCAGTTAACTCTAATGAACTTATCCTCTGCAGCAGAGGTGGCTCTGGGTCTTTCTTTCCTGTGGCGGTCCTCATGAGAGACAGTTTCATCATAGTGCTTGATGGTTTTTGCGACTGCACTTGAAGAAACTTTCAAAGTTCTTAATTTTCCGCATTGACTGTCTTAAAGTAATCATGGAAAGTCGTTTCTCTTTGCTTATTTGAACTGTTCTTGCCATAATATAGATTGGTCTTTTACCAAATAGGGCTATCTTCTGTATACCACCCCTACCTCGTCACAACACAACTGATTGGCTCAAACGCGTTAAGAAGAAAGAAATTCCGCAAATTAACTTTTATCAAGGCACACTTGTTAATTGAAATTAATTCCAGGTGTGTGTGCGCATACATAGTACCAGTCAAAAGTTTGGACACATCTACTCAAGGGCATTTCTTTATTTTTACTATTTTCTACATTGCAGAATAATAGTGAAGACATCAAAACTATGAAATAACACATGGAATCATGTAGTAACCAAAAAAGTGTTAAGCAAATTAAAAATATATTTGAGATTCTTCAACGTAGCCACCCTTTGTCTTGATGACAGCTTTGGAACATAATGTACACCTCAGGCCCAAAGCCAATGAGGTGTCCAGGGTGGGGCCTGATCCTATGGTGGGTTCAGGGGGGGGTGCACACACACCTGTCTATATAAGGTCACACAGCCATGAGGTCAAAAGAATTGAGAGCTGAATAATTAAGATATTCATTCTATACTTACAACGCCTTCATAATACAACGAAAATAGGTACGTTTTGTTATTCATGATCGTTTCAATAAATAGGGCACGGCCCGGTAGTATTAACCTTGGCCCGGTATCTTTTCTGGTAAGGTTATTCTCTCCTAGGAAGGCAGCGGCTTCAGCCTTGGAATGCAAAGGACAAGCAATTCTTTATGTCCATGAAGGCGCTTCTCTTCTGAATCTCCACCAAGTATTCGGATCTGTGCGTTTTCAATGCTCAGATGGCCCTTCCCTCGAGAGCACTATGTGTAATTTGTGTTGGAATCGCAGAAATCTTATGTAGACATTGCACGGTGGTTGACCTGTGCACAATTTGTAGGTCAATTCGCGCGAGGACACTGGAGCTGAACAGGTTGAAGAATGTTTCAAAGAATGCTGTAGTGATCATGATTTTGAGTGACATTTGAAGAGTTTGGATTTTAGTAGTGCAAGTGGATAACGGTTATTTATTCAACTAAATTGATGGATGATTGTTTGTTCTCTCTCAGTTCCCTTTCTACACAACAGAACAGTCTTGCTCTATCACAAGTCTGCATATCCAACGCCAGTCTAATGGTGAGTGTGTGAGCGAGAAGAGAAAGAATTTCCTGTGATAGATTAAGTAGTAATTGATGCATCCTTTAACCTATTGGGGATTTAATCCTGTTTATCATGATAACCTCCTCTCCATCTATCCCCTCTTCATCCATCCTTACAGCTCCAGAGCGTAGACAACTCCAGCTTGCACTCCTCCTCCTTCCCCTCTGTCTCGGCGGGGTCCTCGGTCCCCTCTTCCTCGTCGGTGACTGCAGCAGCTCAGCAGGTCTCCATGGGGGCCCCTCAGCCCTCTTCAGTGAACACAGTTTCTCAGTCGGTCCCCTCGGGCCTGGGCCCCGTCAGCAGCCTAGTAGCTATGGGCCTCCACACAGCAGCCTCCATGGGACCTCCAGCCATAGCCTCTGCAGCCATGTCCACAGCAGCCCAAGCCCAGGCTATCGCTTCCTCCGCCTCCTCACGCAGCTCTGCAGTCTCCTCAGGTTAGACATGGGTTTTTGGTTAAGGGGTGTGCGTCCCAAATGGCACCCTATTCCCTATATATAGTGCACTACTTTTGACCGGAGCCTAAAGAAAGTATTCACACCCCTTGACTTATTCCTGATTTTGTTGTTACAGCCCAAATTCAAATTGGGTTTAAAAAATGGTAATCTCACCCATCAACACACAATACACCATAATGACAGTGAAAACAATACACCATAATGACATTTTTTAAAAACATTTTTGCAAGTGTATTGAAAATAAAATACAGGTCACACCCCTGAGTGAATACTTTGTTGAAAAACCTTTGGCAGTGATTACAGCTGTGAGTCTTTCTGGGTAAGTATCTAAGAGCTTTCCACACATGGATTGTGCAACATTTGGCCATTTATTATTTTCAAAATTCTTCATGCTCTGTCAAATTAGTTGTTGATCATTGCTAGACAACCATGTTCAGGTCTTGCCATAGATTTTAGTCTAAACTGTAACTAGGCAACTCAGGAACATTCACTGACTTCTTGGTAAGCAACTCGTGTAGGTTTGGCATTGTGTTTTAGGTCATTGTCCTGCTGAAAGGCGAATTCAGTGGCTGGTGGAAAACAGACTGAACCAGGTTTTCCTCTAGGATTTTGCCTGTGGTTAGGTCCATTCCATGTATTTTTTTTACCTGAAAAACTCCCCAGTCCTTAAGATTACAAGCATACCCATAACGTGACGCAGCCACCACCATACATGGAAATATGGATGGTGGTACTCAGTAATGTGTTATGTATTGGATTTGCCCCAAACATCACTTTGTATTCAGGACAAAAAGGGAATTGCTTTGCCACATTTTTTGAGTATAACTTTAGTGCATTGTTGCAAACAGGATGCACGTTTTGGAATATTTTTTCATTCTGTACAGGCTTCTGTTTCACTCTGTCAATTAGGTTAGTATTGTGATGTAACTACAGTGTTGGATCAGTTTCTCAGTTTCGGTCACAGCCATTAAAGTCACTATTGGCCTCATGCTGAAATCCCTGAGCGGTTTAGTTCCTCTCCGGCAACTGAGTTAGGAAGTACGCATGTATCTTTGTAGTGACTGGGTGTATTGATACACCATCCAAAGTGTAATTAATAACTTCACCATGCTCAAAGGGGATAATCAATGTCAGCTTATTTTATTTTTACCCATCTACCAATAGGTGTCCTTTGCGAGGCATTGAGAAACCTTCTTAGTCTTTGTGGTTGAATCTGTTTGAAATTCACTGCTCAACTGAGGGACCTTACAGATAATTGTATGTGTGGAGTACAGAGATGTAGTCATAAAAAAAAAGATTATATTATAAATCAAATGATATTGTTCACATACACCCATTTAGTAGATGTTATTGCGGCTGTAACGAAATGCTTGTGTTCCTTGCTCCATCAGTGTAGTAGTATTTTTAAAAATCACAACAATACACAAATCTAAAAGTAAAAGAATGGAATTAAGAAATGAGCAATGTCAGAGTGGCATTGACTAAAATACAGTAGAATAGAATACAGTATATAAACTCAGCGGGAAAAAAACGTCCTCTCACTGTCAACTGTGTTTATTTTCAGCAAACTTAACATGTGTAAATATTTGTATGAACATAACACTCAACAACTGAGACATAAATTGAACAAGTTCCACAGACATGACTAACAGAAATGGAATAATGTGTCCCTGAACAAAGGGAGGGTCAAAATCAAAAGTAACAGTTAGTATCTGGTGTGGCCACCAGCTGCATTAAGTACTGCAGTGCATTCTTCATGGACTGCAACAGATTTGCCAGGTCTTGCTGTGAGATGTTACCTCACTATTCCACCAAGGCACCTGTAAGTTCCCGGACTTTTCTGGGGGGAATGGCCCTAACCCTCACCCTCCGATCCAACAGGTCCCAGATGTGCTCAATGGGATTGAGATCCGGGCTCTTCGCTGGCCATGGCAGAACACTGACATTCCTGTCTTGCAGGAAATCACGCACAGAACGAGCAGTATGGCTGGTGGCATTGTCATGCGGGAGGGTCATCTCAGGATGAGCCTGCAGGAAGGGTACCACATGAGGAAGGAGGATGTCTTCCCTGTAACACACAGTGTTGAGATTGCCTGCAATGACAGCAAGCTCAGTCCGATGATGCTGTGACACAGTCCGATGATGCTGTGTTGCCCTGGCCACATCTGCAGTCCTCATGCCTCCTTGCAGCATGCCTAAGGCACGCCTCCTGAGGTTGAAGAGGTGCTGTTGCGCCTTCTTCACCACACTGACTGTGTGGCTGGACCATTTCAGATTGTCATGGCGATGTGTACGCCGCGGAACTTGAAGCTTTCCACCTTCTCCACTGCGAGCGTGGCCACGCAGTCATGGGTGAACAGGGAGTACAGCAGTGGGCTGAGCATGCACCCTTGTGGGGCCACTGTGTTGAGGATCAGTGAAGTGGAGGTGTTGTTTCCGACCTTCACCACCTGGGGGGCTGCCTGTCAGAAAGTACAGGACCCAGTTGCACAGGGCGGGGTTCTGACCCAGGGCCCCGAGCTTATTGATGAGCTTGGATTGTACTATGGTGTTGAAGGCTGAGCTATAGTCAATGAACAGCATTCTTACGTAGATATTCCTCTTGTCCAGATGGGATAGGGCAGTCTGCAGAACACTATTACACACAGTAAGTCCATGGAACTTATGTGACTTGTTAAGCACATTTTTACTCCTGAACTTATTTATGCTTGCCAAAACAAAGGGGTTGAATGCTTATTGACGTTTTAAAACATATTGACATTGGTATTATGTGTAGACAAGTGATGACAAATCTCAATTTAATCCATTTTAAATACAGGCTGTAACTCAACAAAATGTGGAAAAAGTCGAGGGGTGTGGGTACTTTCTGAAGGCACAGGAATAGGGTGCCATTTGGGACGCTGACAGGGGTCTCAGTTTTAGATGTGGGACGTAAGCGTGTTGTAAATTTGAAGTGTGTTTTATATGTGTTTACTTTTTCTAATACTATATATTCCATCCTATTATTTCATATGTTTTGTCTTTTGTTTCTGCTGGTCTCTTTACAGGGAAAGCACCTCCTAACCTTCCGCCTGGAGTGCCGCCTCTGCTGCCCAACCCGTACATCATGGCCCCCGGGCTACTCCATGCTTACCCTGTAAGTAGGTCTCTATAAATAATGGGGCCAATGTATGACATTGGGATCAACATTTAAAAAAAATAACTAAAATAAACACTATTTTTAAGGAGTTTCACATGTGTACTAATAGGAATATATTAAAATTGGCCCATAACTCCACCTACGTAGGCCTAGGACTGTACATCTTTTAAGCAGAGTACGTACAGACATTGGCAAGTCAAATTCAAAGACTTTCAGGGACTATTTCAAGCACATAATTGTAATTTTAAAGAACCTCAATGTAATATAACATGTGAGTGGCGCAGCGGTTTAAGGCACTGCATCTCAGTGCAAGAGGCGTGACTGCAGTCCCTGGTTCGAATCCAGGCTGCATCACATCCGGCTGTGATTGGGAGTCCCATAGGGCGGCGCACAATTGGCCCAGCGTCGTCCGGGTTTGGCCGGGGTAAGCCGTCACTGTAAATAAGAATTTGGTCTTAACTGACTTGCCTAGTTAAATAAAGGTTAAAAAAATACAAATAATAATTTACAGTGCTTTCGGAAAGTATTCAGACCCCTTGACTTTTTCCACATTTTGTTACTTTTCAGCCTTATTCTAAAATGGATTACATTTAAAAATTCCTCATCAATCTAAACACAATACCCCATAATGACAAAGCGAAACAGGTTTTTAGAAAAAAATAGAAATACTTAATTTACATAAGTGTTCAGACCCTTTGCTATGAGACTTGAAATTGAGCTCAGGTGCATCCTGTTTCCATTCGTCATCCTCGATGTTTCTACAACTTGATTTTAATTGATTTCAATTTACCTGTGGTAAATTCAATTGATTGGACATGATTTAGAATGGCACACACCTGTCTATATAAGGTCCCACAGTTGACAGTGTATGTCAGAGCAAAAACCAAGCCATGAGGTTGAAGGAATTGTCCGTAGAGTTCCGAGACAAGACTGTTGAGGCACAGATCTAGTGAAGGGTACCAAAGCATTTCTGCAGCGCTGAAGGTCCCCAAGAACACAGTGACCCACAGTGACCTCCATTCTTAAATGGAAGAAATTTGGAACCTCCAAGACTCTCCCTAGAGCTGGCCGCCCGGCCAAACTGAGCAATCGAAGGAGAAGGGCCTTGGTCAGGGTGGTGACCAAGAACCCGATGGTCACTCTGACAGAGCTCCAGAGTTCCCCTGTGGCGAAGGGAGAACCTTCCAGAAGGACAACCATCTCTGCAGCACTCCACCAATCAGGCCTTTATGGTAGAGTGGTCAGATGGAAGACACTCCTCAGTAAAAGGCACATGACAGCCCATTTGGAGTTTGCCAAATGTCACCTAATAGAGACTCTCAGACCATGAGAAACAAGATTCTCTGGTCTGATGAAACTATTTGGCCTGAATGCTAAGATTCACGTCTGGAGGATTCCTGGCACCATCCCTTGGGTGAAGCATGGTGGTGGCAACATGCTGTGGGTATGTTTTTCCGGGGGGAGGGACTGGGAGACTAGTCAGGATCGAGGGAAAGATGAATGGAGCAAAGTACAGAGAGATCTTTGATGAAAACCTGCTCCAGAGCGCTCAGGACCTTAGACTGGGGCCATGGTTCACCTTCCAACAGGACAACGACCCTAAGCACACAGCCAAGACAATGCAGGATGGGCTTCGGGACAAGTCTCTGAATGTCCTTGAGTGGCCCAGCCAGAGCCCGGACTTGAAGCCGATCTAACATCTCTGGAGAGACCTGTAAATAGCTCTGCGGCGACACTCCCCATCCAACCTGACAGACCTTGAGAGGATCTGCAGAGAAGAATGAAATAAACTCCCCAAAAACAGGTGTGCCAAGCTTGTACCCAACAATACTCAAGGCTGTAATCGCTGCCAAAGGTGCTTCAACAAAGTACTGAGTAAATGCTGTGAATGCATCTCAACGTTCAACACTAAGCTAAGGACCTTGGGACTAAACACCTCCCTCAGCAACTGGATCCTGGACTTCCTGACGTGCCGCCCCCAGGTGGTAAGGGTAGGCAACAACACATCTGCCACGCTGATCCTCAACATGTGGGCCCCTCAGGGGTGCGCGCTTTTAGTCCCCACTTGTACTCCCTGTTCGCACAAACTGAACTGCGTGGCCAAACACGACTCTAACACCATCATTAAGTTTGCTGACGACTCAACGGTGGCAGGCCTTGTCACCAATGGAGGTGCCAGGACAAAATATTTTCTTAACTCTATTTTCTTACCTGCATTTTTGGTTAAGGACTTGTAAGTAAGCATTTCACGGTAAGGTTGTATACCTGTTGTATTTGGCGCATGTGACAAATAAAATTTGATTTGATTGGACTAAAGTCTTTTTTATTTTTAATACATTTGCAAAAAGCTCTAAACTTGGTTTTGCTTTGTCACTATGGGTTATTGTGTGTAGATTGAGGGGGGAATAACTATTTAAGCCATTTTAGAATAAGGCTGTAACATAACAAAATTTGGAAAAAGTGAAGGGGTCTGAATACTCTCCGAATGCACTGTATATAATGGTCATGGGCCTAAAGGACCTAATATAGAACCCCTTTAAAAAAAAACATGCAAGAAGTGTGAAAAGAATAATGAATTGTAGGCATTGCCAATGATTTGATATTCAAATTATCACATTCTAAAATGTGGGAATAATATGCACTTGCCTAAATGAATTGGATGCATTCATGGTGATTTCTGTAGCCTATGTTGCCGAGGCAGGCACACATAATAAAGTCATGAATAGCTGTTCCATTAATCTCACTATTTTAATGTCACCATCGCTGTTTTTATAATGAGAAAGCGACCAATGTGTAATGGAAGGATTTGTATTGAAAACCGCACATGGTTTTACCGGAACAGAGTAAAACACCCTTCAATTGAAGCTGCGGGAAACACGCGAAAGTGGCCACAACTCTCTCACGGATAATTATGTAGGAGAACTTATAAATTGGCTACAATAATTATAGTTGAAGTCGGAAGTTTACATACACCTTATCCAAATACATTTAAACTCACAATTTTCACAATTCCTGACATTTAATCCTAGTAAAAATCCCCTGTTTTAGGTCAGTTAGGATCACCACTTTATTTTATGAATGTGAAATGTCAGAATAATAGTAGAGAGAATGATTTATTTCAGCTTTTATTTCTTTCATCACATTCCCAGTGGGTCAGAAGTTTACATACTCAATTAATATTTGGTAGCATTGCCTTTAAATTGTTTAACTTGGGTGAAACGCTTCGGGTAGCCTTCCACAAGCTTCCCACAATAAGTTGGTGTGAATTTTGGCCCATTCCTCCTGACAGAGCTGGTGTAACTGAGTCAGGTTTGTAGGCCTCCTTGCTCGCACACACTTTTTCAGTTCTGTACACACATTTTTTTATAGGATTGAGGTCAGGGCTTTGTGATGTTCACTCCAATACCTTGACTTTGTTGTCCTAAAGCCTTTTTCCACAACTTTGGAAGTATGCTTCCAAAGTCATTGTCCATTTGGAAGACCCATTTGCGACCAAGCTTTAACTTCCTGACTGATGTCTTGAGATGTTGCTTCAATATATCCACATTATTTTCCTGCCTCATGATGCCATCTATTTTGTGAAGTGAACCAGTCCCTCCTGCAGCAAAGCACCCCCACAACATGATGCTGCCACCCCCGTGCTTCACGGTTGGGATGGTGTTCTTCGGCTTGCAAGTCTCCCCCTTTTTCCTCCAAACATAATGATGGTCATTATGGCCAAACAGTTCTATTTTTGTATCATCACACCAGGGGAAATTTCTCCAAAAAGTACGAACTTTGTCCCCATGTGCAGTTGCAAACCGTAGTCTGGCTTTTTTATGGCGGTTTTGGAGCAGTGGCTTCTTCCTTGCTGAGCGGCCTTTCAGGTTATGTCGATATAGGACTTGTTTTACAGTGGATATAGATACTTTTGTACCTGTTTTCTCCAGCATCTTCACAAGGTCCTTTGCTGTTGTTCTGGGATTGATTTGCACTTTTCGCACCAAAGTACATTCATCTCTGCGAGACAGAACGCGTCTCCTTCTGAGCAGTATGCTGGCTGCGTGGTCCCATGGTGTTTATACTTGCGTACTATTGTTTTTACAGATGAATGTGGTACCTTCAGGCGGTTGGAAATTGCTCCCAAGGATGAACCAGACTTGTGGAGGTCTACAATTTTTTTTCTGAGGTCTTGGCTGATTTCTTTTGATATTCCCATGATGTCAAGCAAAGAGACACTGAGTTTGAAGGTAGGCCTTGAAGTACACCTCCAATTGACTCAAATTATGTCAATTAGCCTATCAGAAGCTTCTAAAGCCATGACATAATTTTATGGAATTTTCCAAGCTGTTGTAAAGTCAGTCAATTTAGTTTATGTAAACTTCTGACCCACTGGAATTGTGATACAGTGAATTAATCTGTCTGTAAAAAATTGTTGGAAAATTACTTGTCATGCACAAAGTAGATGTCCTAACCGACTTGACAAAACTATAGTTTGTTAACAAGAAATTTGTGGAGTGGTTGAAAAACTAGTTTTAATGACTCCAACCTAAGTGTATGTAAACTTCCGACTTCCACTGTACAAGGACTTTTCAAGCACCAAATTGAGGAAATGTCTGCCTGTTCCAGTACATCTGAGCTCCAAATTCAAGTATGTGTCTTCAAGCCATTTGTATTGTTTAAAATTGCAGGTGTAACATGGAAAGAAATTAATGTGTCATGTTATTTTATTACCAGATCATTTTGTGAAGAAGCCCACTAGGCTACGTAATTTGTCATTATATCCTGATCAATTCATAAGAATAGCGTCGGGTGTCGCGCAATAGTCTATCCTATACAATTACTCACAGTAGACTGTGTCCAATCCGAGATACAGAAACATATGAAAACAACATGAACTCATTACATTGATGCTTTCTTTCTTTGTTAAATTTCACGAGACCCTAGCAGCAGCAGACAACAGATGATTAACATCAATTCACTAGAGATATTAGATCCAACGTGGATCCAGGCACAACTGTCTTCACCGGCGTAATGAATGAGATTCCAATATTCTGGACATTCCTCACAAACACCTTTTTTCCAGCTCTTGGGCTGTTGCATTGCATGTGCCATCACAACAGCTGTTCGTCACTTGACTGTCATTAATCTGGTCCAGGAAGACATTTTCAGATGTGTGAAAATATCACAGCGTAATTAAACAGCTCAACCCCAAATTCGCATCCAACAAGTATTATGCAACATTTTTGAAGAACCACGTTAAGGACAGTATTGATTTAGGTTTTCAGTACCAAGGTTAGAAGCATTCGATTTTGCAATCGTATACATTTTGGGGGATGTAGTTGTTATGTAGTTGTTATGTAGTTACACTGCATTTCTGAAATCTATAGAAAAAAACTGTCCGGCTAGATCCAGGATTCTTACAGGGTTCAAGTTCACACACCTCCGGCGCCGACAGAGATGGCTGCCTAGCTTTGCGTTCCTAGGAAACTATGCAGTATTTTGGTTTTTTTACGTGTTATTTCTTACATTGTTACCCCAGGTAATCTTAGGTTTTATTACATACAGTCGGGAGGAACTATTGGATATAAGAGCAACGTCAACTCACCAACATTACAACTCACCAGGAATACGACTTTCCCGAAGCGGATCCTCTGTTTTGCCCACCACCCAGGACAATGGATCGGATCCCAGCCGAAGACTCAAAACAACGACGCGGTAGAAGGGGCAGACGGAGCGGTCTTCTGGTCAGGCTCCGTAGACAGGCACATCGCGCACCGCTCCCGAGCATACTATTCGCCAATGTCCAGTTTCTTGACAACAAGGTAGACGAAATCC
This sequence comes from Salvelinus namaycush, assembly GCF_016432855.1. Taxonomy (NCBI): domain Eukaryota; kingdom Metazoa; phylum Chordata; class Actinopteri; order Salmoniformes; family Salmonidae; genus Salvelinus; species Salvelinus namaycush. Next base: position 39,637,060 of record NC_052333.1, read on the forward strand.
GTGCAAGGGTATCCTTCCAGAGAGACATCAGAGACTGTAATGTTCTTTGTTTGACGGAAACATGGCTCACTCGAGACACTCTATCGGAGTCGGTACAGCCAGCTGGTTTCTTCACGCATCGCGCCGACAGAAACAAACATCTTTCTGGTAAGAAGAAGGGCGGGGTTGTATGCCTTATGATTAACGAGATGTGGTGTGATCATAACAACATACAGGAACTCAAGTCCTTCTGTTCACCTGACTTTGAATTCCTCACAATCAAATGCCGACCGCATTATCTACCTAGAGAATTCTCTTCGATTATAATCACAGCCACATATATCCCCCCCAAGCAGACACATCGATGGCCCTGAACGAACTTCATTTGACTCTATGTAAACTGGAAACCAAATATCCTGAGGCTGCATTTATTGTAGCTTGGGATTTTAACAAGGCTAATCTGAAAACAAGGCTCCCTAAATTCTATCAGCATATCGATTGCGCAACCAGGGCTGGCAAAACCATAGATCATTGTTATTCTAACTTCTGCAACGCATATAAGGCCCTCCCCGCCCTCCTTTCGGAACAGCTGACCAAGACTCCATTTTGTTGCTTCCAGCCTATAGACAGAAACTAAAACAGGAAGCTCCCACGCTCAGGTCTGTTCAACGCTGGTCTGACCAATCAGATTCCACGCTTCAAGATTGCTTCGATCACGTGGACTGGGATATGTTCCGCATTGCGGCGAACAACAACATTGATGAATACGCTGATTCGGTGAGCGGGTTTATTAGCAAGTGCATCGGCGATGTCGTACCCACAGCGTCTATTAAAACATTCCCAAACCAGAAACCGTGGATTGATTGCAGCATTTGCGCAAAACTGAAAGCGGGAACCACTGCTTTTAATCAGGGCAAGGTGATCGGAAACATGACCGAATACAAACAGTGTAGCTATTCCCTCCGCAAGGCAATCAAACAAGCTAAGCATCAGTATAGAGACAAAGTAGAGTCGCAATTCAACGGGTCAGACACAAGGTATGTGGCAGGGTCTACAGTCAATCACGGATTACAAAAAGAAAACCAGCCCCGTTGCGGACCAGGATGTCTTGCTCCCAGACAGACTAAACAACTTCTTTGCTCGCTTTGAGGACAATACAGTGCCACAGACACTGTCCGCTACCAAAACCTGCGGGCTCTCCTTCACTGCAGCCGACGTGAGCAAAACATTTAAACGTGTCAACCCTCGCAAGGCTGCAGGCCCAGACGGCATCCCCTGCCGCGTCCAGCTGGCTGGTGTGTTTACGGACATATTCAATCAATCCTTATCCCAGTCTGCTGTCCCCACATGCTTCAAGAGGGCCACCATTGTTCCTGTTCCCAAGAAAGCTAAGGTAACTGAGCTATATGACTACCGCCCCGTAGCACTCACTTCCGTCATCATGAAGTGCTTTGAGAGACTAGTCAAGGACCATATCACCTCCACCCTACCTGACACCCTAGACCCACTCCAATAGGTCCACAGACGACGCAATCGCAATCACACTGCACACTGCCCTAACCCATCTGGACAAGAGGAATACCTATGTGAGAATGCTGTTCATTGACTACAGCTCAGCATTTAACACCATAGTTCCAAACTCATCATCAAGCTCGAGACCCTGGGTCTTGACACCGCCCTGTGCAACTGGGTCCTGGACTTCCTGACGGACCGCCCCCAGGTAGTGAGGGTAGGTAACAACATCTCCACCCCGCTGATCCTCAACACTGGGGCCCTACAAGGGTGCGTTCTCAGCCCTCTCCTGTACTCCTTGTTCACCCACGACTGCGTGACCATGCACGCCTCCAACTCAATCAAGTTTGCAGACGACACTACAGTGGTAGGCTTGATTACCAACAACGACGAGACGGCCTACAGGGAGGAGGTGAGGGCCCTCGGAGTGTGGTGTCAGGAAAATAACCTCACACTCAACGTCAACAAAACAAAGGAGATGATCGTGGACTTCAGGAAACAGCAGAGGGAGCACTGCTGTCCAAAAAAACATTGCTGCACGTCTGAAGTTTGCAAAAATGCACCTGGATGTTCCACAGCGCTACTGGCAAAATATTCTGTGGACCGATGAAACTACAGTTGAGTTGTTTGGAAGGAACACATAGCACTATGTGTGGACAAAAATAGGCACAGCACACCAGCAGCAAAACCTCATCCCAACTGTAAATTATGGTGGAGGGAGCATCATGGTTTGGGGCTGGTTTGCTGCCGCAGGACCTGGACAGCTTGCTATCATCATCGGAAAAATTAATTCCCAAATTTATCATGTCATTTTGCAGGAGAATGTTCGGCTATCTGTCCACCAATGGAAGCTCAACAGAAGTCGGGTGATGCAACAGGACAACGACCCAAAACACAGAAGTAAATCAACAACAGAATGGCTTCAACAGAAGAAAATACGCCTTCTGGATTGGCCCAGTAAGAGTCCTGACCTCAACCCGATTGAGATGCTGTGGCATGACCACAAGAGAGCAGTTCACACCAGACATCCCAAGAATATTGCTGAACTGAAAAGAGGAATGGTCCCAAATTCCTCCTGACCGTTATGCAGGTGTGATCCACAACTACAGAATTTTTTGTTGTTGAGGTTATTGCTGCCGAAGGAGGGTCAACCAGTTATCAAATCCAAGGGTTCACATACTTTTCCACCCTGCACTGTGAATTTTTACACAGTGTGTTCAATAAAGACATGAACATTTATAATTGTTTGTGTGTTATTAGTTTAAGCAGACTGTTTGTCTATTGTTGTGATCTAGATGAAGGTACAGATCAAATTTTATGACCAATTTATGCAGAAATCCAGGTATTGCCAAAGGGTTCACATACTTTTTCTTGCCACTGTATATTGCAATTGGAGAAGAATTGCAAACATTTTTTCCTTCTATTGTCTTTTCTCACCGCCTTTTGCCTCTCAGCCTCAGGTGTATGGCTATGATGACCTACAGATGCTCCAGGCAAGAATACCACTGGTGAGTAAGTTATCTGGATCTAACCCATCCATTTAGCGGGTTGGCCAAATATGACTTCTGGCATTTACTAGTAACTCTAACAACAGCTGCAAACTGATTTTTAAAGAAGGGAAGAACTGGCTGTCTCGCCAAACTGTTTTTGGAACTCATTTCTTTCCAGGAACTGTGCTATGTTGCGAGTTAATGAAATGGGATATAGTCTGATAATCGTACTAGTAAAAACTGAGCCTCTTCTATCTTCTCAGGATTACTACAGCATCCCGTTTGCCACCCCCAACACAGCACTGACTGGCAGAGATGGCAGCTTGAGCAACAACCCTTACTCTGGTAAGCACCATTCTAACCCCCATCTGGTGTATAACTAAGTCTACTTTCCTATTTTATGGACTGTGTACTGAATGCTAACACAGTGAAGGGAGGGGTTTGGTGTTAGGAACGAACACATCTGTTGATCCTGTCCTGCGTCGCCATGGCAAAACTGGACAGTGGTGTGCTAGAACAATGTGCAGCCGCCACCAGATGGTCAGACCTTCATCGCCGTGACTGACTTGAACTGATTCGCTGCTTCAACGCTATTGTCCATTGTTCTGGTGTAGTAACTGATTTCTGAGAATCACCCGCTTGTTGCTTGAACATAACGGAAGTTTTTCTGTCACTTTTTCGCTCATCTCTCCCACTCATCCCCCTTTCACACACTTTTTTCACACTTTCCCTTTTATCTCTCTCCCCCGTTCCCCTCCGGCAGGTGACTTATCAAAGTTTGGTCGAGGTGACGTGTCGTCCCCGGCTCCGGCCACCACATTGGCTCAGCAGACGCAGCAGAACCAGAGTCAGACGCACCACACCACGCAGCAGCCCTTTCTCAACCCCGCACTGCCTCCCGGCTACAGCTACACCAGCCTGCCCTACTACACCGGTGTGCCGGGCCTGCCCAACACCTTCCAGTACGGTCCCGCCATGTTCCCGGTGAGGTTTCTCAAGATTTGTCTGGGTATTGTTGTTTTGGATGTTTTTTAAATTATATGAAGTTTTAGGAAGTTAACAAGGGTATGTTCTCGTGATGCATGTATACATGCATTTTGCAGTCCCGCCAGGATTTAGATTTTTTGTGTGTAATTTCTGCGGCCAAAAATGATTGATTTTGCGGCAGCTTTTCTGAAATTCTGTGATACATTTTGCGATGTTTTTTCATGTTAATTTCATATAAAGCATTAAAAAGTCATGTGCTCAGTTTTAGGTCGATTTTAAGCAGAATACATAATACAAAAACAATTAGAAACATCTAAAGTGCTCAATTTTGTTTTCCTGAACACTCACACATACCTCTCCTCTCCATCAGGCTTGGGGTTTGCCATCAACACAAGATGCACCTCCCATTCCTATTCACGCTCTCTCACTCTCAAAAAAAAACAAATAGATTCAAAGCTGATCAATCACTTTCAATTTGAGGATCAATTTCTTTCTAATAAATTGTCTTCAATATTCTTGAGATTGTGATTTTTTTTTTTCTGAAAGGGTTGTGAGGGAGATAAAGAACAGAACGTACAAATATAGAGTTGTGGTTGAAATGTACTATTCCATTGCTAAAAAATCCAGAAAGATTGTGCTTTCGTGATCCGTATGAAGTTTTACAGAGTTTAAAGCGGCAAAGCTGACAAATTGCACACAGTGCTTTGAGCAGTGCTCTCCATAGACAGACTGGGGAGAGCAGAGTGCCGACCACCCTACTAAAGCCAAGGTTAGCGGAGTAAAATTTTGAGTAAAACGCCACTCACCTTGATTCTTTCAGTGCTTGCCACAGTCTTCCCTGCTACCACTTCAGTCATGGTGATCTGCCGCTGCTGTGGGAACTGTTCTGACATTCTCATATTCTTTGCTGATTCGAAGTGACTGTTGATTGTCGGCTTTCTCTAGTTTCCAAAAACATTTGGAAATTGTTTCGCATGGTTGTTAGCTGTTATTTTTGTTTGCAAATGAGATTGATTTCGGTTCAGTGTACTGCCGGTCAGCCATCAACAATCACCCATCTTCGCACGTGAATACGCTGACAGGCCGGGGGACCAAACGTTGTTGACGTGTGGTTGAATTGAGCCATTTTCCACGGTAACAGTGCAGTAATTGGTCAAAATTACGAGCTCTCGCATAATATGCGCTGATTGCTTGATTTTGCATTGAATTATGCGATCACGGAATCCTGGAGGGACTGATTTTGTAGTATGACATGCAAACTGTCCTCATTTATAATTGGGGGACACAAATATATTACGAACTGTTTTTTGGCAAAATGTCCTCTAATGCAGCTTCAATTGAGAGAATCCACTATGCTGTAAAAGGAATTGAAATTGCATGTGTTAGCAGCTGATATTTTATATACTTTAGACAACTAAAGTATATTAGTTTCACCTCTAACCTGTCTGTGTTTCCAGGTTGCTCCTACCTCGTCGAAGCAGCACGGTGTGAACGTTGGTGTCAACGCCTCGGCAACAGCCTTCCAGCAGGCCAGCGGCTACAGTTCCCATGGTTACAACACTGGTAAGACTAAACACACCCTGTGGAACAGCATCTGTTCAGGGGTCATTCAGTTCAAATCTGTACATACTGATAGAATGGCTATCAACACTGCATGCAACTGAAAGTCAGTTTAGTCGACACTGCCTGCATTCACTTTTATATTTAATAGGCCTCTCACATTCAAAGGTTTTTTGGGTTTGAATGCAACTAATTTCAGTTACACCAAGTTGGAGACATTAACATTTGCCTGTGCCTAAGCAGGCAAAGGCTGACATTGCCCACATTACCGGTCTACATCAACCGCTCTTCAACATGGTTAGTAGATGAAATGGCACTAACTCCAACCTTTCTAAATCAGGCACGCCACTGATGTTGTTGACCAGCTGTTATGGAGCGGTTTCTGTTGCTTGGAGACAAACTGCTGCCGTTGTTACCAACAAACTATTCTAACCAACCAACCCTGTGCACTGTCTGATATGGGCCAGCTATTCATGGGTTGCATCTCCGTCACTCGGTCGCGTTGTTGGCATTGTTATCAACGTTCTACAGATGCTGCAGCAATATTGATGTTCAAAAGTAGAACTGGGACTAATAACTGTCATCTAAATTACACTATAGGAGCTTGGGAATACGATGACATTGCTAAAGTAGGCACATATTTAGTAGGAAACAACTTTGCAATCATGTTGTCAAATTTACTTTAGACAGATGGCAATGTTATTGTTAACTCGAAATGACACAACGACAAGGTTCCAGTTTAACAAAGTTTACTATACTATATGAACATACTACAAGGTAGCCATTCCACTCCAGGCTAGGTCCATCAACAACAAGACTCCCTGCGCAGGCACACGCTTGACTGAGTGATAGCCCCGTAATAACAGAAATATAGGGATACTTAAAACATGAACTTAACAATCTCCCCCTTTTCTTTAAAGACAAATAAAACATCAACAACATAATTAAATGTCCAAGTATTATTCAAGATCCCCATTACAAATGGGTTGTGTGACAGTTTTTATTTGTATTACTCAAGCTGCCACTTTCCATTACTGAGAGCCTGTAGGAGCACAAGACCGGATGCTCCTTTTTTTAGTCAGACAGTCAGCAAGCTGTTCCTTTGTGGTCGACCACAGAATCCGCTGGATTCTCTGTGCTTGAATAAGTTCCTTGATGCTGCTAATCTCGAAGTCTTTTCTCTGTGACAGACTTGGTTGACTTCACAGCATCAACTAATGAGTAGTTGTCAGTGACACAAACTACAGGTAGAAAGTGCCGTTTTGTCTCACCAGTGGTAAGCTCTGAGAACAGAGTTGCAAGAAAGATAGCATTGTCAATTCCATCCGCAAGAGCAAGGGTTTCTCCAGCAAGTGTGCTTCGGACAACCCTTCTGATCCTTTTTGACTGCCAACACATGGGTGAGAATCTTCCTCCTTCACCCATTAACACGATTAGATGTCCACCTTGTGTGCCTCCATCTGTAAGGTTCCCTAGCGAAGCATCACTGAAGACAACTAGTTTCAAAGAGTCATCTTTTCCAACATGCTGAAACGTTAAAGTCACTTGTTGTGATTTCAGTTTACGAACAACTTTGTTCACCTCATGAATGGTTTGTACAGTGGCGTGTTTTGTGTTAGATGCCAAGTTGCAACCATCAAACATTACATCAGGTCTACTCTGTCTAGCAACCCATAAAATGTGTCCTATCTTTGACCTCAATTGACCAGCTTCAATTCCACATAGAGGGGAATTCCTTTGTACGGCTCTTGAAGAATCCAGTTGAATGGGTTGAAGATTCTTGATATAGCTCTCCTGTTGCATCAGTATTTTTCCATCAACTGTAATAAACTCTATGCTAACATAACAAAATGATCATGCTCCTCACGGCCAACCTAGAAAACAGCTTTGAGGTGTGGAATCACAGTTGAAGCAAAGGTCTGTGAGCCACCCCAGATAAAGTCATCGACATGACAGGCAAGTACTCCAGTCACATTGCAGTCTTGATCAAGCCAATAGAAGACTGCAGGATCCACTTGTGACATTTTTCCACCTGTATTCAGCATTGTTGCCTTGACTTTGTTGTACCAGTAGAGTGATGCATCTGCCAGTCCATACACACACTTTTTTAGTTTCCACAGTGTTCCTTCGCTTTTAGCTTCAGGCGGAGGTCGGATGTGAATGTCCCTTGACAGCTCTGTTCCCTGCAAAAATTCCATAGACATCAAATCTGCATTAAGTTTCCATTTTTTCTGGCAGATCACTGACATCAGCAATCTGAGTGATTGTCGGTGAGTCTTTTGGGAGTTCTTTAGCAGCCAGCTCCACTAGACGTGCTTTAGGCACTATTCCAGTTAAGGATTCTTTAAGGGTACACACCCAACTTGTTGAGATGCATTTTTGGCCAATGTCTTTGACTTCCTCAAACACTCAATTTTTCCTCCAATTACTGAGCTCATCTAGCTTAGCTGAGTCAAATGACACGTCCTTTGTTTCAAGTACATCATCATTTTGAATGTCATTCTGTTTTTCTCGATTTTCTATTGGTTCAATTCTGATATTATCTACAAGTGACAGGTCAGCTGACCCTGTTGTACCAGAAAGTGTAGCTGGTTCAGAGTACTGCAAGTTGTACCAGTTCTGGTGTTTTCCTTTTGCTTTTCCTGCTCGTCCAATAACGGTTGCTGTATGTGGAATACCACTTTCTCTGTCCATGTATTTAACAGTTTAACAGTTATTAGGTAGCAAAGTTTGTCAGAAGTAGCTAGCTAAAATCTGGAGGTCTCCCCTCAATCTTACATAGCTAGCTAACGTCCTACTGCATCGAATGTCAATCTGGCAACTTAAATGATGACAAGGTTTTTGCACAAATTATTTGCCTTTAGAAATGTCATTGTGTTTTCAAGCCACAGTAATGCACTTTAGACAATCTTCATCAGCGCCCAATGAGGATGCATTGAATAGAAAGCTCAGTGGGGCATCAGTCTTAAAACTTACGTTTAAAACAATATTGTGGCACAACGCGCAACCCATGAATAGAGTGATCTGGGCCCAATATAGATTATTAGTTTTGAGGCTCGTGATTTTACTTTATTTTATAAAAATGTTTACAGGGTTTGCGTTTATGTGAAGACTTGTCTAAAATGGGAGTGGAAATGGTAGTTTTATTATTCTGCAACTCTCACCATTCTTTTGAATGGAGAAGGAGATCTAGTTTACCCTTTATCTTTTTGTTAGTACAGTAATTTGTTCTATTTTAGTAGTTTTGGACTGGAAAAGTGGACTGTATCGATATTTCCTTTGCCCTCCTACATGTATTACGGGGCAGTAAGGTGGTGGGTGTTCTGTTGCTACTGCCTATCATTGCTTGCTTCTGCTCATTCAATAAGTGGAGTTGGGTTTCCGGCTACACCCTCCATCCCATGAGGTCATCTTAAAACCTGTTTCTTTCTCTCTCTCGCTCCATCTATCCACTTCTATCCTTTAGTCTTCCTCTATTTCTCTCTCCCTCTATCCCCCTGGTCACACAGCATCTATTATCCACACCACCTACTGCTTCCTGCCTCCACCGCCCACCCCTCCCTCCCCCTGCCTGACGCCCCAATACCCACATCCTAACCCTGCTTGGTGTGTCTAACGCTGTGGGCTGTGGCTATGTGTCTGACTGTTGCAGGCTATGAGGATATGGGCCAGGCTTCGGGGAGTGGGGATTTCTGTAAGGGTGGATATGGCACTGCCGTGGCTGCCGCCGCTTCTGCTCAAAACAAGCAAGCCAGCTCTGTCAGCGGGCCTGGAGTCGGTGAGTGCCGCCACACACCAACCCTCCCTTCCTCCCTCGCTCCGTCATCACCTCCATCCTCTCCCTCATTGCTGCTTACCGTCCAACACCACAGAGAAGACCCTGACACCCGTTTTGCAGTCAACCGTCACCTTCTGTCTGCCTCCATTCTTCTGTTACTCATCTGTTCTGTCCCCCAGGACTACTCATCATTAGGCACCAAGGTGCTGTAGGAAGGGTCAAATGTCCTCAGAATTAACACTGTCAATTGTATACCTTAGCCATAGGACAGCATTGCCCAAAAACTGTCCTGGGGACTCCAAGGGGTGCACGTTTTTGCTCTAGCATTTCAGATTAAAATATTCTAAGCTTGATGATGAGTTGATTATTTCAATCCGCTGCGTAATGCTAGGGCAAAAACCAAAATGTGATCCTCATTGGGTCTCCAGGACCAAGTTTGGGAAATGCTACCATAGAGGCTAGCTAATTGTTTATGTTCAATTCTTACATTTCTAAAGCGTTGAGGGTAGCTGCTAACCATTTAACAGTTGATGAGTAGCCCTGGTCCATGCTCCCCTCACACACTGTGCTGCTAGCTTTCCACCCATGGTGTGCTTGCTTCAGTGTGTGCCAGAAGTACCTTGCTGGCCTGTGCGGTTGACACAGGATGTACACACACCCCAAGGGTGGGGAACGAGTGACAAAATGGAGGTCCTGCCTGTTGAACTGCCATGCTCTGAAATGGGGATACTAAGACTATGGGGTGTGAAGGTAGCATGTTTCCAAAGTGACACGCTCCCTCAAACTCAATGTATTCTCTCAACTACAGAAGATAAAAAGGAATGGATTTTTTATGTAGATGAACAGTGAATTTCCTGAGTGCGGTTGACAGGGTTCGTACAAAGTGCTTAAGGTACTTTAATTTAGCACTCTAAAATTCAAGTACTGGAATGCCTTAAATCACATTTTCTGAAGTTGGTACTTGTAAAGTACTTGAAGTAAAATGAGAGGAGAACAGAAAATGATCAAATACGTTGATTTGAAAAGTATTAGAAAAACGTATTGGTCTTGCAAATTCATTTCCAGGCGGACTACAGCATTTTACAGCTTGCGCATTCCACCAACACTGCCACTCAGCCAGGCAGGTATAGAACTGACTGCTTAGGCGCCGCCAAACGTCACATCGATAGCTAAAATGCCGGGCAAATGTAGATTAAATCCTACCTGGCAGGATATTGTTTATGAATGGGTTTTGCCAGACCCAACCAGGGATTTAGTGGAGAGTAAACACTGTTTATGCACCTTTTTTGTTTGTGAAAGTGTTTAATCACCTTTTTATTTAGTTAATTATTGTTTACCCACTTATTATTGCTTTCCCAGCGTTAATCAACGCACAGAAGGCTTCTTGATTGGAGTTCTAACCGTGCCTACCTTTGCGAACGAGTGGAAACATTGAATGAGTCATGTATGCTCGTTATGTTCGCCTGCTCCCCCGGATTTGCCTGTTTCCACGACATAGGACGAGAGGTGAAATGAACTACCTTAGCCCAGACCTACAGTGGCAATTAGCAGAGACTATGCTGGCAGTGGATTTTCTTTTACATCCCTAGACTACTGCCGTGTCAACAGACATGTCCCAAACAAAGTAAAACTGACTCTCTGAGTGTTCAACTGGTAAATAGTCGCAGATATTTCAGTCAGATGTCTAGCTAGCTAGGTAGCTCAAGGGCTCTGGCTATTAGCCAGGTAGCTATCTATAACTAACTGGCTAGAAAGATGAAGTGAGCTTCTAACGTTGAACGGAGCCTGACCTCAGCAGGAGCATTTGACTGAAATTAGGCTAGCTATAAATCAAAAGATGGACTACTATAAGTTCTCATAACAAAATACCTTTTCTTTATAGAGAGTAGTGAGTCAGGCTGCAAAGGAGATACAGAGAGAGGAATCATTGAAGCAAGCAGGGAGAGAGGTTAGTAGTACAGTGGTTCCCAAACTTGGGGTCTGGGATCATGTGGTGTCCCCTAAAATGTAATCGTATCATGGCTATACAGGGGGACTAACCTAATAAAATATCACCTTACTGCATAAAGGGAACTGTGAAGAGACAGCCATTTTATTGTATTGTAATTTGCACTGAACTATCTATTAGACCAAGAAAGTGTGTGTGTACTGATATATAGGCTGTGTGACGTTTAAAATGTATTTCAATCCTTGACTAATAATGTTCTGTACTATGTATCTTTTCATGTGGATCCCAGGAAGAGTAGCTGATGCTTTTGCAGTGGCTAATAGGGATCCTAATAAATACCAAACGTAGCAGGCATAAAGGAAATGCCTGAGCAGGGTCAAAAGAAAAATGTAAAGCTTCCGGTTTTCAGACTTCGCCTCTCTTTTTCTCCTGAACAAGATGCTTCCGGTTCCTGCTGACCCGCTGAGGGTGCAGGCGGACAGTTGTGTGCTAGAACAATACGTAGCCGCCACCAGATGCAGTCAGACTTTCTTTGCCGTGGCTGACTGGAACTGATTTTTTAAAATCCTTTTTGTTTTCCTCTGCGCCATCTCATCATTCATTCACTGCTCTTTTTGCTCTCATTCCCCTACATTGATGCATCTAATACTTTAGATTAGCAACTAGTGACCATCTTCTAGAAAGTGCTATATTGCTCCTTTACAGCCTTGTACTGAGAATGTTTTGATACAAGGTGTATATAATTGATTGGATTTATAATGGTGCTTTTCCGGTGCTCAAAGAGCTTTGCATAGTGGGGGGGGGGGGGGGCAACTCCTCTTCCACCACCAATGTATAGCACACATTTGGCACACCCACCATTTTGTGCCAGAATGCTCACCACACATCAGCTATAATGATGGAGTGTAATGTATACCAATTTGGGAGTAAGGGACCTGACGATCGATCCGTCTCGGCTCGAAACATTGTCTTGATTAAAAGTGGTGTAGGAGCCATAATGGTAAAGGGGCAAATCATGTACAAGCCATTATAGGAATGGTATAGGAGCAAATCATGTACAAGCCTTTTTGTTTCTCTGTGAGTACACGTCCGAGTAATCCATCTGGCTCCGCGGCTTTGTGAATGTTGACCTGTTCAAAGGTCACATAGGCTACCGAGAGCGTGATCACACAGTTGTCCGGAACAGCTGGTGCTCTCATGCATGCTTGCTTCGAGGCACTGGGCAGCTTGTGGCTGAGTTTCACTTTGTAGTCCGTAATATTTTTCAAGCCCTGCCACATCTGACGAGTGTCAGAGCCGGTGTAGTAGGATTCAGTCTTAGTCCTGTATTGATGCTTTGCCTGATTGTTTGTCGGAGGGCACAGTGGGATTTCTTATATGCGTCCGGATTAGTGTCCCGCTCCTTGAAAGTGGCTGCTCTAGCCTTTAGCTCGGAGTGGATGTTGCCTGTAATTCATGGCTTCTGGTTGGGAAATGTATGTACGGTCACTGTGGGGACGATGTCGTCGATGCACTTATTGATGATGCCATTGGATGAATCCCGGAACATATTCCAGTCTGCTAGCAACACAGTCCTATAGCGTAGTATCTGTGTTATCTGACCACTTCCGAATTGAGTCACTGGTGCTTCCTGCTTTAGTTTTTGCTTGTAAGCAGGAATCAGGAGGATAGAACTATGGTCAGATTTGCCAAATGTAGGGCGAGGGAGAGCTTTGTATGCGTCTGTGTGTGGAGTAAAGGTGGTCTAGAGGTTTTTTTCCTCTGGTTGCACATGTGACATGCTGGTGGAAATGAGTTAAAACTGATTTGTTTGCCTGCATTAAAGTCCCCGGCCACTAGCAGCACTGTTTCTGGATGAGCATTTTCTTGTTTGCTTATGGCCTTACACAGCTCATTGAGTGTGGTATTAGTGCCAGCATCGGTTTGTGGTGGTAAATAAACTGCTACGAATAATATAGATGAAAACTAGTCATTAGAATGTGATGTACATTTGACTGCCTTACTTTCTATCTGGAAACTGCTGCCTTACTCCCGGACCATTCTGTGGATCTGACTCCCAGGGGTTTCCCTACCTCTCCTGCAGGGGTTGTGACCTGTAGACATGGTGAAGTAAATATGTCCGAACCCCTTTGTTTCCTCTGCAGGAGTCTCGGTCACGTCAAGCAACACGGGGGTCCCAGACATTTCAGGGTCTGTTTACACAAAGACACAGCAGGTGAGAATGATGCTACAGTGGTACAAACACTGGAATAAATGTATCTGTTCTGAGACATACGGAAAGTTTATTACAACCAGTGTCTGTATAAAAGGATGTTTGTACGCAAACAAATGTAAAAACCGCACACTAGTAAAGACAGGGCAACCAACGTTGTTGTGTTTATCCCTCCAGCAGCAGTCTTTTGAGAAGCAGCAGGGTTTCCATGCAACCACACCGGCAACTTCCTTCAGCCTGCCCTCGGCCCTGGGCAGTGGTGGTCCCATCAACCCCCCAGCCGCGGCTGGTTACGCTCCGGCCCCCTTCATGCACATCCTGGCACCGCACCAGCAGCCCCTCTCTCAGATCCTGCACCACCATCTGCAGCAGGACGGACAGGTACGGTGTGTGTTTCACGGCGCATGTGTGTGTTGTGACGGTGCATGTGTCACACTGTATCTTGGAGAGAAATAGCTAGCACTGGATACCTTGCCTATGATCTTTTCCTATTTTCTCTCCTAACAGAGTGGCACTGGACAGCGCAGCCAGAATGCTTCACTTCAACAGAAAACCCAGATCAACAAGTCTGCATACAACAGCTACAACTGGGGGGCCAACTAACACCTGGCCCCATGTGTCCCAAAGTCTGACAGAAAAGGGGGTATCCTTCCCCACAAACGGTCTCCATGTAACCCCCACTCTCTTAGAGATCCCCTCCCCACTCTTTCTGTTCAGCACACCGGCAGTACTCACCCCTGTCATGGGTGTCGCTGAGCTGAGAGGCAGTCTTGTAAGAGCGGGATGGAGTTAAATGATTATAGTAACAGACCATTAAGACCAGAGTATTGAGTGTCTGGAATTTGTATCATGTCCAACCCCCCTCCCTTTCGCTCTGTTGTATGTAACATTGAGCTGTTTTCTAATATAAATGTTTTTTGTTTTTTTTTACTGATGGGAGGAACAAAGATGTTGAAGGCGGGAGACAGGCTGGTTTTCTATTCTCACCCTCTCCCCCTTATACTTGGGCGAAATGTAACCTTCCCACCATAAACCCAAACTGATTAACTTTTTCCTTTGTTTCCCATTGAGTTTGTCCAACATTTTAGTTTTAAGAATGGATTTTCTAAATTGGCAGAGGAATTGTGAAGTGTATTTTTTACCATTATGTATATGTGTGTATGCACATGTGCGGAGTGTTTTTGTGTGTACACTGGTGGGCCTTGGGTGTGTACCGGTCCTCTCGTTACTCCCAAACGCAGTGAGTTACACACTCATACCATGTAAAATGATTTCCCATGTTTCCTATGTTGTAAAATAGCTTTACCCCTGATTAAAAATGTAACATTTGTAGATTGTTGCTTATTCTGCAAGAGTCGTACTAGAGGCCAGGGGCACACCCTTACCTACCTATGTGTTGAAGTTGTTATTTTTCTAATCCCCCCCAATATATTAGGAAAGCTGCAGCAATGATTACTAATGGACAAAATTGTACTATGTTTTTGTCTGATTTTCTTTTTGTACTGTGCGTTAAAAAAATATATTTAAATGGTTTAACTTGTCTTGTACATATATAAAAAAAAAACAAGTACTGTAGTCCTTGTTTGTTCAATGGCTTCCCCCCTTCCCTTTCTCAGATCCTCACTTGTTACCTTTTTTGTTTCGTGGTTTATTTTGTTTTGTAAAAAATATATAAATATTAAGTATATATAACAGGAAAAATACATTTTCATCATTTTGGATGTGAATGTCTTTTTTTTAAGAAACTTTATTTTTCTATCATGTGGCTTGTAAATACAGCAGTCTTTTTTCTTCTTCAACTTAGTCAGCTAAACACAGTGGTGCCCAGTCTTGGTCTTGGTTGGGGCAGTCATTCTGCAAGTTTCCCTTTATCTAATTTCTATATAAAACAATATTGATATCATTTGGTTGAATAGAGTACCTCATTCAAAAGACCTGGATTGAAGGGAACCCTCAAGGACAGTCTTACATTAACAGGTTTGGACATCACTGCTCTGTAGTCATCCAAGAAAGTGGGGGTGGGGTGGGCAGGGCTGTGTTCTTACACAGTTGGTTTGGACGACCAGCAGTATCAAATAAAACTCAACTCAGTGATTGTTTCTCTGTAGAACTCTGCATGGTGCATCCTTGTCTTTTTTTTCCAGAAAAAATAGCATTTTGGTGAGCTAGAAGGTAACATTTCAAGTAATTTCATTGAGTCAAATTCGTGTATCGATATTTCCTTCACAGACTAGACTGTTGCACTTAAAATTCAAAGCACATCTGATTTGTTAAATAAATCTATTGTATTGTAACGACCCTAGGTTTATAAGCGCGGAAATCGACACTGCCGTTCGAGCATGCTTTTGCGGCACAGTCGATAGCGCGCCGGACTTCGGGCTAGAAGGTCGAGGGTTCGAGACTGTTTCATTACAGTTTTGACCTGAAAGAAATTAACTTGCTACACAATTATTTTGAGGGGACTACTAATCACGCACATCAGTGCTGCCGCTGGTCCTCTTGAAGTGGAGATCTAGGTACAACAAAAGATATGTCGCCAGATTGTAGTCCTAAAACCCGGGAATTAGTTACCTTTGGTTCGTTCAACATCCCTATGCGAAAAAATGATGAATGGGGAAAGAATATGGTTTTGGAATAAACGCCGAAAATAAGGTTTGAGATAATAATAGAAGTCGGTTAACATGACCATTATGAAGCCGTTGTGCTTTTTTTTATTTTATTGCATAACTAAGTGACGTTTGCTAATGGAGATTGTCGCAGAACAGAACGTATAAAAATATCCTAAACCTGTGTTTACCACATTATTTTCAGCGTTTATCCCAAAAAGCCCTTAATTTCCCCAATAGGCTTTGTCCAAGCGAACCATGGAGTTAGTGCCTACAAAAATACGCCATTACTATTGCCCTACGGTAAACTGGTCGGTGTGTTCCAAAACCGTCGATTGCGTCATTCTTCAGGGAAGTCTATGACTTTACGGCAGTGTTGACATCGTCCTTCGACTGTAGTTCAGCATGAAGTAGCTAAATTTACATCAAACGTTTGATTCAAATGAGCTTATTTGATCTATTTCGTGGATTTTTTTGGGTACCTGGAGGAGGCCATGATCGTGGTGAGGGCCGAAGGTGAGATACCTAAAGCCAGCTAGCTTCAGGCTGGTTTACTAGCTAACTAGATAGCATAAATGGCGTTGCATAACTTGCTTCATAATTAGTGTCTTGAAGCCAATTAAACCACCGCTGTAACTAGTATAGCTGACTAGCTATATGTTTGGCTAGGTATTTAGTGTTACGTATTTCATTTGCTTGTCTTCTACCACGAAAGAAGTATTGGATTTGACATAACTTGAAACGTGTCATTTGCTCCAGAGACCAGGAGGTGGGGCTGAAGTGTAGGTTAAATGGTACTTTCTTGTACAAGCACTGCTGCTTAGATGCAGTGACATGTCTTTAAAGTTTCTCCTGGCTCACTTTTCCTAATCTTGCTCAGGGACCCCTTCTTCGATGGCATGACCCATGACGATGATGATGACGAAGAGGAGGATGGACTCTACTTTGATGGTTCCCAGGGTGGTGGTGGCCAGCAGGACCTGTTTGATAATCAGTGGAGGTTTGGGTTCAGCATGGGCCCAAACGGAGTGAGGATCCAGGAGCCTGAGATGTTTGGCCAGTTCTTCAGAGAGATGGAAATCTTATCACAGCTAGGGCGATACGATGGTCAGTTTGGTAGGAGCAGTCATCCTTGGCCTGGTCTCAATATTTTTTTTGGTATGACACAAAACCAAGACAACCCTCAGACATACCTCTAACAAGTTGATATTGACAGGGGGATGCTGATTCTGTGTAGTGTGAATGAAATTCCCTGGTTAAAAAATATATGGTTATAGATGAGCCATGTAGTTACTTCTGGTTTAGTTATTTAACTAAGAAATATGTGTTCACTAATGTTTGCCAATTGCCATAACCAACTGAGCATCATCTCTGTAATAGACTGGTCTAATAACACTATTACGCCAATTACTTTTTAATATTCTAAACACTATCAATCTCTGTGACCTTTCCCTCATTCCAGGTGTTCCCAGTATTGAGGCGCCCCTTTCCCAGGACAGGTCAGAGAAAGGTGGGGGAGGATCCAGTAGTGGAAACTCCTTGAGGGACTTCATGTTGAAAGGCCCCAATGACTGCCCATGCGGGTCGACTGGGCTACCATCAGGACCATCAGGAGAGCCCAGGGTCGATAAGAACCCTCCATCTGGTGGCCCATGTTTCCCCAACGCACCCTTTTCTAAGGTATAGGAGAGATCTATCCCAGTCATCATTCTCAAATTACAATATAGTACATTCTGAATAATAATTTTATGAGCTACACATCCTACAGGTGGTTACTTTTTGTGTACAGTTTATTCTCTTCATTAATCATGTCCTTTGATTATTTTTTATTTTCTCCAGTTCAATGATATTTGGAGAGGAAGGCTACAAAGGGGTCAAAAGCAGGAGCCAAAAGCAGACAGAGGTATGGGCATGTTATTGTCAAACGGCCAAGTTATTTGGATTTAGACGCAAGGTCCTGTAAAATCAAATTTTATTTGTCACGTGTGGCGAATACAACAGGTTGACCTTACCGACTCTCTTCTCTGTATACATCAATGATGTTGCTCTTGCTACTGGTGATTCTCTGATACACCTCTACGCAGACGACACCATTCTGTATACTTCTGGCCCCTCTTTGGACACTGTGTTAACTAACCTCCAGACGAGCTTCAATGCCATTTACAACTCTCCTTCCGTGGCCTCCAACTGCTCTTAAACGCAAGTAAAACGAAATGCATGCTATTCAACCGATCACTGCCCGCACCTGCTCGCCCGTCCAGCATCACTATTCTGGACGGCTCTGACTTAGAATACGTGGACAACTACAAATACCTAGGCGTCTGGTTACTGTAAACTCTCCTTCCAGACTCACATTAAGCATCTCCAATCCAAAATGAAATCTAGAATCGGCTTCCTATATCGCAACAAAGCATCCTTCACTCATGCTGCCAAACATACCCTCGTAAAACTGACCATCCTACCGATCCTCGACTTAGGTGATGTCATCTATAAAATAGCCTCCAACACTCTACTCAACACACTGGATGCAGTCTATCACAGTGCCACCCGTTTTGTCACCAAAGCCCCATACACTATCCACCATTGCGACCTGTACGCTCTCGTTGGTTGGCCCTCGCTTCATACTCGTCGCCAAACCCACTGGCTACAGGTTATCTACAAGTCTCTGCTAGGTAAAGCCCCGCCTTATCTCGGCTCACTGGTCACCATAGCAGCACCCACTCGTAGCACGCACTCCAGCAGGTATATCTCACTGGTCACCCCCAAAGCCAATTCCTCCTTTGGTCGTCTTTCCTTCCAGTTCTCTGCTGTCAATGACTGGAACGAACTGCAAAAATATCTGAAGCTGGAAACACTTATCTCCCTCACTAGCTTTAAGGACCAGCTGTCAGAGCAGCTCACAGATCACTGCACCTGTACATAGCCCATCTATAATTTAGCCCAAACAACTACCTCTTCCCCTACTGTATTTATTTATTTATTTTGCTCCTTTGCATCCCATTATTTATATTTCTACTTTGCACATTCTTCCACTGAAAATCTACCATTCCAGTGTTTTACTTGCTATATTGTATTTACCTCGCCAACATGGCCTTTTTTTTGCCTTTACCTCCCTTATCTCAGCTTATTTGCTCACATTGTATATAGACTTATTTTTCTACTGTATTATTGACTGTATGTTTTGTTTATTCCATGTGTAACTCTGTGTTGTATGTGTCGAATTGGGATGCTTTATCTTGGCCAGGTCGCAGTTGCAAATGAGAACTTGTTCTCAACTAGCCTATCTGGTTAAATAATGGTGAAATTAAAATAAAAAATGCTTATTTACAAGCCCTTAACCAACAATGCAGTTAAGAAAATAAATAAATAAACTAAAGTAACACAGTAAAATACCAATAATGAGGCTATATACAGGGGGTACCGATACCGAGTCAATGTGCGAGGCTACAGGTTAGTCGATGCAATTTGTACGTGTAGGTAGGGGTAAAGTAACTATGCATAGATAATGAACTGCGAGTAGCAGCAGTGTAAAAACAAAAGGGGTGGGTGTCAATGCAAATAGTCCGGGTGTCCATTTGATTAATTGTTCAGCAGTCTTACGGCTTCGGGGTAGAAGCTGTTAAGGAGCCTTTTGGACCAAGACTTGGCGTTCTGGTACCGCTTGCTGTGCGGTAGCAGAGAAAATAGTCTATGACTTGGGTGACTGGAGTCTTTGACAAATTTTTGGACCTTCCTCTGACACCACCTAGTATATACAGTTGAAGTCGGAAGTTTACATAAACTTAGTTTGGAGTCATTAAAACTCATTTTTCAACCACTCCACAAATTTCTTGTTAACAAACTATAGTTTTGGCAAGTCGGTTAGGACATCTACTTTGTGCATGACACAAGTCATTTTCCAACAATTGTAGACCGAGTGAATTATAAGTGAAATAATCTGTCTATCACAATTCCAGTGCGTCAGAAGTTTACATAGACTTTACATACGGAAGTTGACTGTGCCTTTAAACAACTTGGAAAATTCCAGATTATGTCATGTCTTTAGAAGCTTCTGATTGACTCAAATTATGTCAATTAGCCTATTGGAGGTGTACTTCAAGGCCTACCTTCAAACTCAGTGCCTCTTTACTTGACATCATCGGGAAATCAAAAGAAATCAGCCAAGACCTCAGAAAAAAAATTTGTAGACCTCCACAAGTCTGGTTCATCCTTGGGAGCAATTTCCAAATGTCTGAAGGTACCACGTTCATCTGTACAAACAATAGTACGCAAGTATAAACACCATGGGACCACGCAGACAGCATACTGCTCAGGAAGGAGACACTTTCTGTCTCCTAGAGATGAACGTACTTTGGTGCGAAAAGTGCAAATCAATCCCAGAACAACAGCAAAGGACCTTGTGAAGATGCTGGAGGAAACGGGTACAAAAGTATCTACAGTGGGGAGAACAAGTATTTGAAACACTGCCGATTTTGCAGGTTTTCCTACTTACAAAGCATGTAGAGGTCTGTAATTTTTATCATAGGTACACTTCAACTGTGAGAGACGGAATCTAAAAATCCAGAAAATCACATTGTATGATTTTTAAGTAATTCATTTGCATTTTATTGCATGACATAAGTATTTGATCACCTACCAACCAGTAAGAATTCCGGCTCTCACAGACCTGTTCGTTTTTCTTTAAGAAGCCCTCCTGTTCTTCACTCATTACCTGTATTAACTGCACCTGTTTGAACTCGTTACCTGTATAAAAGACACCTGTCCACACACTCAATCAAACAGACTCCAACCTCTCCACACTGGCCAAGACCAGAGAGCTGTGTAAGGACATCAGGGATAAAATTGTAGACCTGCACAAGGCTGGGATGGGCTACAGGACAATAGGCAAGCAGCTTGGTGAGAAGGCAACAACTGTTGGCGCAATTATTAGAAAATGGAAGAAGTTCAAGATGACGGTCAATCACCCTCGGTCTGGGGCTCCATGCAAGATCTCACCTCGTGGGGCATCAATGATCATGAGGAAGGTGAGGGATCAGCCCAGAACTACACGGCAGGACCTGGTCAATGACCTGAAGAGAGCTGGGATCACAGTCTCAAAGAAAACCATTAGTAACACACTACGCCGTCATGGATTAAAATCCTGCAGCGCACGCAAGGTCCCCCTGCTCAAGCCAGCGCATGTCCAGGCCTGTCTGAAGTTTGCCAATGACCATCTGGATGATCCAGAGGAGGAATGGGAGAAGGTCATGTGGTCTGATGAGACAAAAATAGAGCTTTTTGGTCTAAACTCCACTCGCCGTGTTTGGAGGAAGAAGAAGGATGAGTACAACCCCAAGAACACCATCCCAACCGTGAAGCATGGAGGTGGAAACATCATTCTTTGGGGATGCTTTTCTGCAAAGGGGACAGGACAACTGCACCGTATTGAGGGGAGGATGGATGGGGCCATGTATCGTGAGATCTTGGCCAACAACCTCCTTCCCTCAGTAAGAGCATTGAAGATGGGTCGTGGCTGGGTCTTCCAGCATGACAACGACCCAAAACACACAGCCAGGGCAACTAAGGAGTGGCTCCGTAAGAAGCATCTCAAGGTCCTGGAGTGGCCTAGCCAGTCTCCAGACCTGAACCCAATAGAAAATCTTTGGAGGGAGCTGAAAGTCCGTATTGCCCAGCGACAGCCCCGAAACCTGAAGGATCTGGAGAAGGTCTGTATGGAGGAGTGGCCCAAAACCCTGCTGCAGTGTGTGCAAACCTGGTCAAGAACTACAGGAAACGTATGATCTCTGTAATTGCAAACAAAGGTTTCTGTACCAAATATTAAGTTCTGCTTTTCTGAAGTATCAAATACTTATGTCATGAAATAAAATGCAAATGAATTACTTAAAAATCATACAATATGATTTTCTGGATTTTTGTTTTAGATTCCGTCTCTCACAGTTGAAGTGTACCTATGATAAAAATTACAGACCTCTACATGCTTTGTAAGTAGGAAAACCTGCAAAATCGGCAGTGTTTCAAATACTTGTTCTCCCCACTGTATATCCACTGTAAAACGAGTGCTATATCAACATAACCTGAAAGGCCGCTCAGCAAGGAAGAAGCCACTGCTCCAAAACCGCCATAAAAAAGCCAGACTACGGTTTGCAACTGCACATGGGGACAAGGATTGTACTTTTTGGAGAAATGTCCTCTGGTCTGATGAAACAAAAATAGAACTGTTTGGCCATAATGACCATCTTTATGTTTGGAGGAAGAAGGGGGAGGCTTGCAAGCCGAATTACACCATCCCAATCATGAAGCACGGGGGGGGGGGCAGCATCATGTTGTGTGGGTGCTTTGCTGCGGGAGGGACTGGTGCACTTCACAAAATAGATTGCATCATGAGGGGAAATTATGTGGATATATTGAAGCAACATCTCAAGACATCAGTCAGGAGTTAAAGCTTGGTCGCAAATGGACAATGACCCCAAGCATACTTCCAAAGTTGTAGCAAAATGGCTTAAGGACAACAAAGTCAAGGTATTGGAGTGGCCATCACAAAGCCCTGACCTCAATCGCATAGAACATTTGTGGGCAGAACTGAAAAAGCGTGTGCGCGCAAGGAGGCCTACAAACCTGACTCAGTTACACCAGCTCTGTTTGGGTGAATTTTGGCTTATTCCTCCTAACTTTTTGTGGGAAGCTTGTGGAAGGCTACCCAAAACGTTTGACCCAAGTTAAACAATTTAAAGGCAATGTTACCAAATACTAATTGAGTGTATGTAAACTTCTGACCCACTGGGAATGTGATGAAAGAAATAAAAGCTGAAATAAATAATTCTCTCTACTATTATTCTGACATTTCACATTCATAAAATAAAGTGGTGATCCTAACTGACCTAAAACAGGGAATTGTTACTAGGATTAAATGTCAGGAATTGTGAAAAACTGAGTTTAAATGTATTTGGCTCAGGAGTATGTAAACTTCCGACTTCAACTGTAGGTCCTGGATGCCAGGAAGCTTGACCCCAGTGATGTACTGGGCTGTATGCACTACCCTCTATAGAGCCTTATGGTCGGGTGTCGAGCAGTTGCCATACCAGGCGGTGATGCAACCGGTCAGGATGCTCTCGATGGTGCAGCTGTAGAACTTTTTGAGGATCTGGGGACCCATGCCAAATCTTTTCAGTCTCCTGAGGGGGAAAAGGCGTTGTCGTGCCCTCTTCATGACTTTCTTGGTTAGTTTGGACCATGATAGTTCGTTGGTGATGTGGACACCAAGGAACTTGAAACTCTCGACCCGCTTCACTACAGCCCCGTCGATGTGAATGGGGGCGTGTTCAGCCCTCCTTTTCCTGTAGTCCATGATCATCTCCTTTGTCTTGCTCACGTTGAGGGAGAGGTAGTTGCCCTGGCACCACATTGCCAGATCTCTGACCTCCTCCCTAAAGGCTGTTTCATTGTTGTCGGTGATCAGGCCTTAACACCCTTGTCGTCAGCATACTTAATGATGGTGTTGGAGTCATGCTTGATCAAGCAGACGTTGGTGAACAGGGATTACAGGAGGGGACTAAGCACGCACCCCTGAGGGGCCCCCGTGGCAGATGTGTTGTTGCCCATCCTTACGGGTGGCGGCCCGTCAGGAAGTCCAGGATGCAGTTGCAGAGGGAGGTGTTTAGTCCCAGGGTCCTTAGCTAAGTGATGGGCTTTGTGGGCACTATGGTGTTGGAACACTGAGCTGTAGTCAATGAACAGCATTCTCACATAGATGTTCCTTTTGTCTAGGTAGGAAAAGGGCAGTGGGATTGAGATTGTGTCATCTCCGGATCAGCTGGTGCTCTCATGCATGCTTCAGTGTTGCTTGCATCGAAGCGAGCATAAAAGGCGTTTAGCCTGTCTGGTAGGCTCGCGTCACTGGGCAGCTCGCGGCTGGGTTTACCTTTGTAGTCCGTAATAGTTTGCAAGCCCTGCCACATCCGACCAGTGTCAGAGCCTGGTGTGTTGGGATTCAATCTTAGTCCTGTATTGACGCTTTGCCTGTTTGATGGTTCGTTTGAGGGCATAGCGGGATTTCTTATAAGCGTCCAGATTAGTGTCCTGCTCCTTGAAAGTGCTTTAGGGTTGGGTTCTGGTATAACACTCATCATATTAGCAAATAGCAAACTTTTTAACACTGTAGTTTGATAAAGAAGCTGTAACAAAGGTAGATGATGAAAATATCCGACTTCTGCAGCCTTCTCTACAGTTACCTGTCTTGTTTTTTGTTCAATTTCCCAAACACCATCTCCTCAGATCTGGACTCGCAAGTGTCCCTTGGAGGGCTCGATCAGATTCTAGCGCCACCTGCTGGGTCTTCCACTCAGCCAAAGATGCGCTCTTACTTCCAGTCGGTCACTGTCACCAAAGTGGTGAAGCCTGATGGGGTAAGAGATACAGTTCACCTCGCAATGGTAGACAATAGAAATATGCATACTTATTTTTTAATGTTGTATCTTGGTCTACAGTAAAGTGCTCCCTGTATTTTCCAAGATGGTCAACATGGAGGCACTCCATTTCTGCGTCCCTATAGGCCCTGGTCAAAAGTAATGCACTACATAGGGAATAGGGTGCCATTTGGGATGCACACCATGTTCAATCCACACCATGTTCAATCCACTGTTTAGAACCATGCAAAGTTATAGAACCCTTATTGAGTTTCCATGACAGTCTTGGATGTTCTGTTTTGTATGTGTTTTGTTTAGAGTGTTGAGGAGAGGCGCACAGTCCAAGATGGCCAGGGGAACGAGGAAACCACAGTGACTTATATAGGGGGGCGCGAGGGGGTACAGGATCAAGCCGGACCGCTCTTACCACCAGGTCAGTGTCCTCCAGTAGGGTTTATGTTTCTAGTCACCAAACTGATGCCCCGTTTACTGTATCATATCATAATATGTCATTTAGCAGATGCAGAAATGGTATATCATATTCAATTACATAGACCTATGATTTGACACAATTGTATGTGAAAATACCTTGACACTGAG
The DNA here is from genome assembly GCF_016432855.1 of Salvelinus namaycush. Classification (NCBI taxonomy): domain Eukaryota; kingdom Metazoa; phylum Chordata; class Actinopteri; order Salmoniformes; family Salmonidae; genus Salvelinus; species Salvelinus namaycush. Next base: position 39,662,134 of record NC_052333.1, read on the forward strand.
AACCTTACATGGTCAAGGTTGGAAGCCATGTATTTATCACTGAATATGGGGGAAAACTGTATATTGTGATGATACGTAAAATGCCTTATCAACCTCCAACAGAACGTTGTGCAACGGACTTAACAGTATATTAAAACACGTTTTTCCCCCCAGGTGGCACACACCCCTTTTCGGAAATGCACGATGATCTTTCCTTGTTTTCAAAATTCTTTGGAGGCAGGAGGTGAACCTATTGATTGGAAGCTCGGAAGAAGAATAAATGTCAAATCATTTCTAGACATTATTTCACTGTATGGCATTGTGGTATAGTAATGTTTAGGGTTGGGTTATATTTTCAGTAAGGATTTAATGAAGCCTGTTTATTGTCTCTCTCTTAACTATAGTTAGGCTGGATAAACTAAGCTTGGTCCCAGATCTGTTTGTGCTCTTGCCAACTCCATTGCCAAGCCAAAAATGACTTGGCATGACAAGGAGTTGGCATGATGTTACAACAGACTGGCACTCAGGCTAGAATAAAAAAAACTGAGTATTTCTGTACAGTAAAACGTGTAGCATGGCAGTGTGATTCTTAATTGACCAATACCCACTAAGAGAGCTAGGTAGAAAATATTATGAACAAAATTGAAGAGTCAAATAACCCTTTTGTGAATAGTTTGCAGAAACAGCTCAACCTAAATCAAGCATAAGAAAATTCTGACTTGTCAATATGCATATTTTATTTTTGTGAAGTCCTTTTCAAATTCTGCAATGTGAATTTATGACTGAACAATAGAGGCGTAATATATTTACACCTAGTGTTTTTTATAAAATTGTGATGCTTGTTTAAATCTGTTGAAAAACGACCTGTCGGGGGCCCTGGTCAAAAGTAGTGCACTATTTAGGGAATAGGGTGTCATATGGGACGCAGAACTCACATGAGGACCTCTAACCCTTTTGCCTCAATTTGGGTCACACTACTCAGAAGCATTTGCATTTTTTGTAGATCACACAATTTTTTTTGTTGCCATTTCTATGAAGTAAGATTAAAAAGAACTAGGCTCTTATAACAATGAAATGGTATTTCCAGAAAACAAGCGTAACTTGTACCTTTTTGTTGTTGCCTGAGGACAAACTGAAGTAATTTTGAAGGGTGTTGACCAGTTTTCAACAAAAGCATTGCTACATGTACTCTGTAATATGGGTTAACTTTAATGTGATCTTCATGATGACATCTGCTACCACATTTTTGCTTTGCAAAAGACACACAATCTGATGTATGTTTTTGCCAGATACTTCTGTAGGTGTGGTGTTAATGGCCTGCTAAACAACAGTCCAAGGCTTCTAAATTTAAAATGTACTTCATGTCATACACTTATTTCTTGAGACGCAAGAGAGCTCGTAAGCTAGTATGTCTGTTTAGAAAATATAGGATGGTCATCTTATTGATGATGGAGGATTATCATCATTTAGCTAAATGCTCACCTCTGACCTAATCTGTTCCATTATATGGTCAGAGACGCAACTGGTTTAAGAAATAAAAAATGTAAAAATGCAGTTTGTTTCTGACCTCGTGCTTGGCTACAGTAGTGTCAATTGTCTTACTGCAAGTAACTTATCTAGCATAGTTGCAGACTATTTGCTAGATTCTCCTACTCCCAGCCTAACTCCTACTCCTACTTATTGTGTTCATAGAGGGGACATATTGAATGGACAAGCTGAGATATCTGAACAGAGCCTCTGCAGACAGACGGAGGCATACTCAGCCGGTTTAACCACAGATTACCAGTCTAGAGTTAGTTGTAATTATTTTTGCTTTAACACAGAACCACCAGGACAGGAGACAATCGTTGACCTAAGAGGGTGATATGATAGAGAACAATTGGGGGAATTGATTTAGTTGGGACAGTTTGGGACAGATGGGGATGGAGGTACTGAAGGGAAGGCTGAGGGTGAGGAATATGCTGTTTAGGGAGTTAATGGCTGAGACCGTGGCTATGTTCGTCCTTATGGTGAGTACTTCATCAAAAATGTCTTCGTATTGTTATCAATGATCAAGGGTTGTTACTGTTTTATGCATTCTTAAATCTCATGAATTTGTTTATTCTGTGTTTGAATGTGCTTGGAAGCAAAAACTACCTCACCACAATTGAGGAACATTTTCAAAATGCTCTAGAATAGCTGTTCCTCAAGAATCCATTGACCATTCAAAGATTTGTTTTGACAAGGTCAAGACTTGAGTTGGAATCAGATCCAGAAACGTGGAACTGAACAGAGCAACCCTGGGTTAAAACGGAATGTTCTAGAACGTACTCTTCTATCACCTCCTCCATTGCAAGGGACTTGCCTAGTTAAACAAAGGTTCAATTAAAACAAAAAGTCTACGTGCTGCTTTTAGTTCTCGCCAACCCTGTTGCAATTTCCGTATTTTTGTCTTCCATCGTTATTCCTTTATCAGTGTCTTTTGAAGACGTTTGGCAAGCATGCATGGTGACTACTAAGTTGACCTTGATCTCTCTTCCCCATTTCTCGTCCACCCTTCCTCCTCTCTCCCTACTCCGTACCTCCTTCCTCGATCTCTCCCTCAGATGTTTGGCTGTGCGGCGATGGCCCAGGTGAAGTTGACTCGAGGGGCCAAGGGTGAGTACCTCTCTGTCAATATGGCCTTCTCAGTGGGTGTCATGAGTGCCATGTACATTGCCAGGGGCGTCTCTGGTAAGTGGTAATTCAAGACAACTACCGGTAGCCTCATAAATACACTGCTGAAATGACAGTTGTCTTAGATATTTCTAACTCTCTTTCTTGGTTTTCCTCTCTCAGTCCATCTATCCAGATGCTATTATGGACTACAGCGGTGGCGTCCTGACTGTGTACGGCCCAAATGAAACAGCCCCCATCTTTGCTACCTACCCATCCGACTACCTTTCTTTATGGGGCAGCTTCTTTGACCAGGTAGGAGGGAAAATAATCAGTGCATACAGTAATGCGTTCTTGAGGATTGTGGGTATTGTACAAGGAGATTTTGAGGAGATTTTACAGATGTAGGATCTTAATTTGACCAGTATTGTACCAAAAAAATTATCCTGCAGCAACACGATTTGAATGTTCAGTCCATGTTGTTTTATTGGTGGTTAGGTTATTCGTTGACCAAAAGTAGGCTAAATGAAAAGTGCAATACTGTTAATATAACCGTGTGTTATTGCGTGTTTTCAGTTAATTCATGTCAATCATGACGCTCATCTGCATTTCCTGTGGTTCAGGAAAATTCTCAGCAACAGAAGTGATCAAATTAAGATCCTACATCTGCACGTCTAACTTCATCACTAATCCTTTACACTGTACATGCTTTTAGTTTTCTATGTTATGTCTTGTTGTATCTACCATTCCTTCCCCACGCAGTTAGTTCCCTCTCAGGAAATAAAACCTATTTCAAAATGTAATTGAACTTGTAGTTCACAAAAGCTAATCCATACCTTTCTGTTGTTTCCTTCAGATGGTGGACACAGGTATGATCATGATGTGCTTCCTGTCCCTGGATGACCGGCGGAATAAGCCTGCCCCCGCTGACCTGGTGCCCCCCCTCACCACCGTGGTTCTCATGGGGATCTCCCTGTCCATGTCTTCAAACTGTGGGGGAGGGATCAACCCTGCCCGGGACCTGGGGCCACGCCTCCTCACTCTGACCGCAGGATGGGGTAGAGGTCTTCACGTGAGTAATCTCGGCAACCCAGAACCAAAATCTCATGTCAGCCTCTCGATTAAGTAACACATTTATGTACGTCTGTCCACAAGAGATTACACATGAGTGTCTTTGGGGAGTGAGATGGAGATGTAGTGAGACATATTTAGATAATGCAACATTAGATCAAGGGACTCACATGGAGGTTCAGCACATCTTACGTGCAAATACATTTGACATATAATATACATACTATGTGCACAGTCTAGAGCGCAACATAACAATGAAAAACCTCCCTAATCTGCACTAACTAACCTCTCTCTCACCCTACAGGTGCTATAACTACTGGTTTTGGGTCCCCATCGTGGCCCCAATGGTGGGGGCAGTGCTCGGCTCTGGGCTCTACCTGGTCTTCGTCCAATGGCACTGAGATAAATGAAACCAATGACTTGCAGTTCAAGACAATGGATAAAAAGCTGGAAATCATCAAAAAGAACAATGCTGTAGAGAAGGCCCACAAGTTCTAGTTGGCATAACCTTGTCCCCAGGCTCAATTGCTACACAGAGAGAGTGCCGGCTGGGTGGATGCGATTATAGTTGGTGGTACAGATGAAGGAAATACTCGTTTTATCTATTCTTTAGCCTTTTTATGAGCAAAGTAACCATCTGAATAAATGAAATGGTGTTCAGAATATTAGATACATTTCCTTTGGTGTTGATAGAAGGGTACTGTGGGACTTCATACAATATTTGGAAAAATAATGAAAAGGACATGCAATGAACTTGTAACAGACTGCTTTATGACGTTCTCTATCAACTATACAGAGCCATATATTTACAGAAATATGGATCTTGAGCAATCTATAGATCACTTCATTCCATTTAACGATACTGTTGATTACAACAACAAAAGAACACCCCTCACCTTTCTGCATTGATGAACTATAGAGCTGGCAACCGGCACTAATGAGATGTCGTACAGGGGTCGGTTCACAAATAGAGTACATTTTGTGTAGTGTTAACTTGGTAAATAAAAATCATCTAATTTTAACATTGTCATAAAGAGCACATGTTCAACTTCATTAAAAAAAAACGTTTTCCCACCAAGAAAAATAAATAATATAGTAAGTGCCATTAATGTAACAGTGTTGAGGTTTTTAGCCATAAATCCCCTTGTGACAGGGGGAATGGAAGCTTGTGTGCAACAGGGAGGGGCAATTGAATTCAAGCTTCACAAAATATTTGTGATTGTTAAAACATTTCTAGCCCATCTATGGGTAACAGTTTTGACTTGTTATGTGTGACATGCTCAGTTTTTCACCACAAAACACCAGAAATGGCAAAGAGTAGAACCAGCTCACCTGCTTTTAAACTAATTTGAGTATTTGTAGACTTGTTTACGTGCTGCTGTGCGTTTTGTTGCTAACCTTACTTTGCTACCTGCCAACTTTACGGTTTTTACTTTTTAATTACCATTTATATTTTGTTTTTCCCTCGCTCGACTTTTTTCATTCAACTTTTTCACTCCGGACGCTTTATCTGGACGTGGTTCGTCAGGACCTCCACCAGCCGAAACTAAGTAGTAACATTAACATGATGCCTTCTAATTGCAGTCGCTGTACTCATAATATACAGGAGAACGATCGCCTTACGGCGAGGATAGTCTTGCTGCAAGCCCAGCTTCAGACGCAATCGTTAGGCAAGGTTAAGCAGCGAGTCAGAGGCCGAGTCTTCTCTGGTCTCTACTCCTCCCGTTACGGGGTCTGAGACGCCGAAGCCTCCCACCATTAGCTCTGACATATTGAAAACCCTAGTCATTGGCGACTCCATTACCCGCACTATTAGACTTAAAACGAATCATCCAGCGATCATGCACTGTTTACCAGGGGGCAGGGCTACCGACGGTAAGGCTAATCTGAAGATGGTGCTGGCTAAAACTGGGGAGTAAAGGGATATTGTTATTCACGTTGGCACCAACGATGTTAGGATGAAACAGTCAGAGGTCCCCTTGCGCAACATAGCTTCAGCGTGTAAATCAGCTAGAAAAATGTGTCGGCATCGAGTAATTGTCTATGGCCCCCTCCCAGTCAGTGTTGCCAACTTCTCAGTAAGGAGAGTAGCTATTGGCTGTCCTAAAAGTCACTAGAAGTCGTTAAATGACATCATCACCTAATTTGCATAATTGGCCATGTGCATGTAATTGTGATGGATGCTGTAGGAGAGAGGAATAACGTCGTGGGAGAGACAAAAAGTAAGTAAAAAAACACCCTAAATATGTTTAGAACTACAAATGAACTTTCTTCTGTCGATTCTTGTTTTTTTTATGTCACAATTCCAACCCTCCTCCTTTATCTGGGCTTGGGACTGGCAAAAGTGACCAAAAAGAGACACTCTGGCGGAGTTACTTAGTTTTTGATAAAACATTTTGTTTTATAATTTTGTTTTGTTTTTAAGTTTAGTTTTCTTAATTTGGTGGTTTTTAACCTTATGGTCCACTTAGGAGCCCACAAGTCACAGTAAAACATGAACATTTTTAACCATAACATTTTTTTTACAATCTAAATGGACCAAAAAGAGACAATAGAAAAACACTGTCAATGGCAATGTGAGAAAATTATGGTAACTAGTCTGGACCTAATTCAGGTTATTTTATTTGATGTAAACCAGGGTGGGATCAGCCAGCGGCGGCTTCCCGCATGCGCGATTCATTTGCAGTCTTGAGTTTGTGACGGATTAATCAATTCTAAACTGGAAATACCTGACTTTAGCTAATGTTCCTCTTCAACCAACTGTAAAATAAAGACTTTTTGACCTGTGGTGCCGACCAATTCTAACTACTATAGACCAGAGCACTATGGGACACAGACTAGGTGCAGGCCACCTCTGACTGCAGCTGGGAGGGACAGCTGCGCGAGGACTGGGCCGCCTGTGAGGCCCACGGCAACATACGCTGCTCGTTGAGAAGAGTAAGAACAATACGTGCTTTCACGTCAGAGTCTCCAATAACACCAGAAAAAGTCGCTAGATTTGTCACTAGTCTCTTTTTTGAAAATGTGTCGCTAGAGGGGTCTGAATACTCGCCAAATATAACGACAAAGTCGCTAAATTGGCAACACTGCTCCCAGTTAGGGGGAGTGATGAGCTCTACAGCAGAGTCTCACATCTCAATCGCTGGTTGAAACTGTTTTATGCCACCTCCCAAAAGATAGAATTTGTAGATAATTGGCCCTCTTTCTGGGACTCACCCACAAACAGGACCAAGCCTGGCCTGTTGAGTGACAGACTCCATCCTAGCTGGAGGGGTGCTCTCATCTGATCTACAAACATAGACTGGGCTCTAACTCCCCTAGCTCCACAATGAGATAGGGTGCAGGCCAGGCAGCAGGCTGTTAGCCAGCTTGCCAGCTTAGTGGAGTCTGCCGCTAGCACAGTCAGTGTAGTCAGCTCAGCTATCCCCATTGAGACTGTGCCTCGACCTAGGTTGGGCAAAACTGAACATGGCGGTGTTCGCTTTAGCAATCTCACTGGAATAAAGACCTCTCCATTCCTGACATTATTGAAATAGATTGTGATACCTCACATCTCAAAATAGGGCTACTTAATGTTAGATCCCTCACTTCCAAGGCAGTTATAGTCAATGAACTAATCACTGATCATAATCTTGATGTGATTGGCCTGACTGAAACATGGTTACAGCTTACTTAACAGCTTACTTAAGCCTGATGAATTTTACTGTGTTAAATGAGGCCTCACCTCCTGGTTACACTAGTGACCATATCCCCCGCACATCCCGCGGAGGTGTTGCTAACATTGCAAATTGCAATTGACAAAAAAAAATACTTTCTTCTTTTGAGCTTTTAGTCATGAAATCTATGCAGCTTACTCAATCACTTTTTATAGCTACTGTTTACAGGCCTCCTGGGCCATATACAGCGTTCCTCACTGGGTTCCCTGAATTCCTATCGGACCTTGTAGTCATGGCAGATAATATAACATTTTTTGGTGACTTTAATATTCACATGGAAAAGTCCACAGACCCACTCCAAAAGGCTTTTGGAGCCATCATCGACTCCGTGGGTTTTGTCCAACTTGTCTCCGGACCTATTCACTGCCACTGTCATACTCTGGACCTAGTTTTGTCCCATGAAATAAATGTTGTGGATCTTAATGTTTTTCCTCATAATCCTGGACTATCGGACCACCATTTTATTACGTTTGCAATCGCAACAAATAATCTGCTCAGACCCCAACCAAGGATCATCAAAAGTCGTGCTATAAATTCTCGGACAACCCAAAGATTCCTAGATGCCCTTCCAGACTCCCTCCACTTACCCAAGGACTTCAGAGTACAAAAATCAGTTAACCACCAAACTGAGGAACTCAAGTTAACCTTGCGCAATACCCTAGATGCAGTCGCACCCCTAAAAACCAAAAACATTTGTCATAAGAAACTATCTCCCTGGTATACAGAAAATACCCGAGCTCTGAAGCAAGCTTCCAGAAAATTGGAACGGAAATGGCACTACTCCAAACTGGAAGTCTTCCAACTAGCTTGGAAAGACAGCACCGTGCAGTATCGAAGAGCCCTCACTGCTGCTCGATCATCCTATTTTTCCAACTTAATTGAGGAAAATAAGAACAATCCAAAATATATTTTTGATACTGTCACAAAGCTAACTAAAAAGCAGCATTCCCCAAGAGAGGATGGCTCTCACTTCAGCAGTGATAGATTCATGAACTTCTTTGAGGAAAAGATCATGATCATTAGAAAGCAAATTACGGACTCCTCTTTAAATCTGCGTATTCCTCCAAAGCTCAGTTGTCCTGAGTCTGCACAACTCTGCCAGGACCTAGGATCAAGGGAGACACTAAAGTTTTTTAGTACTATATCTCTTGACACATTGATTAAAATAATCATGGCCTCTCAACCTTCAAGCTGCATACTGAACCCTATTCCAACTAAACTACTGAAAGAGCCTGCTTCCTGTGCTTGGACCTCCTATGTTGAACATAATAAACGGCTCTCTATCCACCCGATGTGTACCAAACGCACTAAAAGTGGCAGTAATAAAGCCTCTCTTGAAAAAGCCAAACCTTGACCCAGAAAATATAAAAATATAAAAAACTATCGGCCCATATCGAATCTCCCATTCCTCTCAAAATCTTTTGAAAAAGCTGTTGCGCAGCAACTCACTGCTTTCCTGAAGAAAAACAATGTATACGAAACGCTTCAGTCTGGTTTTAGACCCCATCATAGCACTGAGACTGCACTTGCTAAGGGTGGTAAATGACCTTTTAATGGCGTCAGCCCCAGGATCTGCATCTGTCCTCGTCCTCCTAGACCTCAGTGCTGTTTTTGATACCATCGATCACCACATTCTTTTGGAGAGATTGGAAACCCAAATTGGTCTACACGGACAAGTTCTGGCCTGGTTTAGATCTTATCTGTCGGAAAGATATCAGTTTGTCTCTGGATGGTTTGTCCTCTGACAAATCAACTGTAAATTTCGGTGTTCCTCAAGGTTCCGTTTTAGGACCACTATTGTTTTCACAATATATTTTACCTCTTGGTGATGTCATTCGGAAAAACATAATGTTAACTTTCACTGCTATGCAGATGACACACAGCTGTAAATTTCGATGAAACATGGTGAAGCTCCAAAATTGCCCTCCCCTGGAAGCCTGGGTTTCAGACATAAGGAAGTGGTGGCTGCAAATGTTCTACTTTTAAACTCGGACAAAACAGAGATGCTTGTTCTAGGTCCCAAGAAACAAAGAGATCTTCTGTTGAATCTGACAATATTGATGGTTGTACAGTCATCTCGAATAAAACTGTGAAGGACCTCTGCGTTACTCTGGACCCTGATCTCTCTTTTGACGAACATATCAAGACTGTTTCAACGACAGCTTTTTTCCATCTACGTAACATTGCAAAAATCAAAAACTTTCTGTCCAAAAATAAAAATGTATCCATGCTTTTGTCACTTCTAGGTTAGACTACTGCAATGCTCTACTTTCCGGCTACCCGGATAAAGCACTAAATAAACTAAAGACTAGAACCAAAACATTTAATCATATTACTCCAGTGCTAGCCTCTCTACACTGGCTTCCTGTTAAGGCAAGAGCTGATTTCAAGATCTTACTGCTAACCTACAAAGCATTACATGGGCTTGCTCCTATCTTTCCGATTTGGTCCTGCCGTACATAGCTACACGTACGCTACGATCACAAGACGCAGGCTTCCTTACTGTCCCTAGAATATCTAAGCAAACAGCTGGAGGCATGTGAGAGACCCATGTGAGAGACGCAGACTCTGTCTCAACCTTTAAGTCTTTATTGAAGACTCATCTCTTCAGTAGGTCCTATGATTGAGTGTAGTCTGGCCCATGAGTGTGAAGGTGTGAACGGAAAGGCACTGGAGCAACGAACCACCCTTGCTGTCTCTGCCTGGCTGGTTCCCCTCTCTCCACTGGGATTCTCTGCCTCTAACCCTATTACAGGGGCTGAGTCACTGGCTTACTGGTGCTCTTCCATGCCGTCCCTAGGAGCGGTGCGTCACTTGAGTGGGTTGAGTCAATGACGTAATCTTCCTGTCTGCCCCCCCTTGGGTTGTGCCGTGGCAGAGATCTTTGTGGACTATACTTGGCCTTTTCTCAGGATGGTAAGTTGGTGGTTGAAGATATCCCTCTAGTGGTGTGGCGGCTGTGCTTTGGCAAAGTGGGTGGGGTTATATCCTGCCTGTTTGGCCCTGTCCCAGGGTATCGTCGGATGGGGCCACAGTGTCTCCCGACCCCTCCTGTCTCAGCCTCCAGTATTTATGCTGCAGTAGTTTGTGTCGGGGGCTAGGGTCAGTCTGTTATATCTGGAGTATTTCTCCTGTCTTATCCGGTGTCCTGTGTGAATTTAAGTATGCTCTCTCTAATTCTCTCGGAGGACCTGAGTCCTAGGACCATCCCCAGTCCACCTGGCCGTGCTGCTGCTCGTTTAAAATCTTCTGCCTGCGGCTATGGAACCCTGACCTGTTTACCTGTCCCAGACCTGCTATTTTTAACTCTCTAGAGACAGCAGGAGCGGTAGAGATACTCTGAATGAACGGCTATGAAAAGCCAATTGACATTTACTCCTGAGGTGCTGACCTGTTGCACCCTCGACAACCACTGTGATTATTATTATTTGACCCTGCTATGAACATTTGAACATCTTGGCCATGTTCTGTTATCTCCACCCGGCACGGCCAGAAGAGGACTGGCCACCCCTCATAGCCTGGTTCCTCTCTAGGTTTCGTCCTAGGTTCTTCTCTTTCTAGGGAGTTTTTCCTAGCCACCGTGCTTCTACATCTGCATTGCTTGCTGTTTGGGGTTTTAGGCTGGGTTTCTGTACAGCACTTTGTGACATCAGCAGGGCTTTATAAATACATTTGATTGAGTATTATATGTTCAGTGTTTCTTTAATTAAAAAAAATATTTTAAAAGGAATAGTTTCACCATATTCAAATTTGAGTATATTTCATATAGCAGGGTTGGATGTAAAATGAGGGACAGGTGTAAATTAATCACTAATCACATTAAATAAATAATATTCAGAAATGACTGTCAAAGCAAAAATATAGCAAGGGCTTCACAATGATGGTGACAACTTGGTTAAATATTAGGGTTAAGGGTTTTTGATCTTTCGTAGAAAAACATGGTTGTCTCATTGTTGTCGGTGATCAGACCTACCACTGTTGTGTCGTCAGCAAACTTAATGATGGTGTTGGAGTCGTGGTTGGCCACGCAGTCGTGGGTGAACATGGATTACAGGAGGGGACTAAGGACACACCCCTGAGGGGCCTCAGTGTTGAGGATCAGCGTGGCAGATGTGTTGTTACCACCTGGGGGCAGCCTGTCAGGAAGTCCAGGATCCAGTTGCGGGAAGTGTTTAGTCCCAGGGTCCTTAGCTTAGTGATGAGCTTTGTGGCACTATGGTGTTTGAACGTTGAACATCTCAAGGATGATCAATGGAAACAGTATGCACCTGAGCAAAATGTTTAGTCTCATAGCAAAGGGTCTGAATACTTATGTAAATAAGGTATAGTTTTTTGTTTTATAAATTTGCCCCCAAAAATGTAAAAACCTGTTTTCGCTTTGCCATTATAGGGTATAGAATAAGGCTGTCGTGTAACAAAATGTAGAAAAGGTCAAGGGGTCTGAATACTTTCTGAATGCACTGTACAAAATAATTAATACATGCTCAAATAGTGGTTGTATTGTTCTCTCAAAGGTGCTCACCTGAACCCTGCAGTGTCTCTCAGCCTCTGCTCTGGGCAGGCATCCTTGGACGCCTACCTTTCTATGTCTTCTTCCAGATACTACCTATATGGCTGCTGCCACCGTCGGCCTGCATTACTATGGTAAGGGAATAAGGACAAAATGTAGAATATCAAAATATACAATACTAGAATCTAGTAGTGGAAAAAGTACCCAACTGACATACCTGAGCAAAGATGCCTTAATAGAAAATCACTCAAAAGTGAGTCACCAAGTAAAATAATACTTGAATAAAAGTCTAAATGTATTTGGTTTTAAATATACTTTAAGTATCAAAAGTAAAAGTATAAATCATTTCACATTCCTTATATTAAGCAAACCAGACAGCACCATTTTCTTTTTTATTATTTAAGGATAGCCAGCGGTACACTCCAACATAATTTACAAACTACGTACATGTTTAGTGAGTCCGTCAGATCAGAGGCAGTAGGGATTACCAGATGTTCTCTTGATAAGTGCATGAATTGGACAATTTTCCTATCCTGCTAAGCATTCGAAATGTAATGAGTACTTTTGGGTGTCAGGGAAAATCTATGGAGTAAAAAGTACATCATTTTCTTTAGGAATGTAGTGAAGTAAAAGTTGTCAAATATAAATAGTAAAGATACCTCTAAAAACATATAGTGGAGCTAGAGGGGGTACATCCAGAAAAGAAGAAAAAAACACCCTAAAAGGACAGACTTAATGGGACCATCATGTGAAAGGGGAGAATCCAATGGTGGCATTTGGGATTTTGAACAGTTATATCCCAAAGGACTGTAGTATAAGATTAGTGTCTTGCAAAGGTAGTACTGTTTGTGTCAAGATTATGAACAGAGGAATGTACTTCTGTATAAAATTGTTGTACATAATGTAAACTTGCCTAAATTAAATATTTCATGCCATACTCTGAATAAGCGTTATAGAACTGTTTAAAGACTGGACAGAAGTAAAGTTCTCCTTTACACACATTTATTTTGAAACGGCACAAAAACTGTATGGGAATTCAGCAAGCAGACTAGTCATAATGGAAAATAATAAAATGAAGCTTGTGGAATCATTATTTCTCTAATATAAATATATCGGGGCAAAATTTAAAAAAAGGCTTTCTTCACATGACGAGGTTTTTGAGACAGATACATAAGAAAGTGGGGTACAGCAAGCATGGATTCTGCAGTTAGAAAACAATCATACCAAAGAGATAAACGTTCGTACACATCATTAAATCACAATACAGGGCCTCCCGAGTGGCGCAGTGGTCTAAGGCACTGCATTGCAGTGCTAGCTGTGCCACTAGAGATTCTGGGTTCGAGTCCAGGCTCTGTCGCGACCGGGAGACCCATGGGGCGGCGCACAATTGGCCCAGCGTCGTCCGGGTTAGGAAGGGTTTGGCCGGCAGGGATATCCTTGTCTCATCGCGCACTAATGACTCCTGTGGCGGGCTGGGCGCAGTGCACGCTGACACGGTCGCCAGGTATACAGTGTTTCCTCCGACACATTGGTGCGGCTGGCTTCCGGGTTGGATGGGCGTTGGGTTGTGTTTCGGAGGACGCATGGCTCTCGACCTTCGCCTCTCCCGAGTCCGTACGGGAGTTGCAGCGACGAGACAAGACTGTAACTACTACCAATTGGATACCACGAAATTGGGGAGAAAAATACAACAAAAAATAAATAAATACAGCCCCTCACATTTTCCCTCTACTTAATTGTGAGTGACAATATAGCTAGCTACCTTCCATAAAAATGTTTCAAATTGAAAAAAAAATTAAATACAATTGTTACGAGTACAAATACTATACTTAAATTCACATTTTCATAAGAATTAAAACCCAAAAGCTTTCTTTTAGTGTATAAGATGTATTTACAGCACAACATACACCCATGTGCACCACAGGTGAAATCTCTCGTCCCAGCTACAATTTTGACGACACAATGTACCACTCAATAAGACGGGTTACAATGATCTATGCAACCTCATCTCCTACAGAAATGTGTATGGAACACAGATATAAATCTCACCTTTCACTGTCTGTGGCATCCATTTCAAACTACTTTTACCATTTAATCTTGATATAAGATTGGTGGCAAATGACTCCCACAAACAACAACAATGTGTTTCATATAAATAAACAGAACAATGTTATTAGTACTTAAAATCAGTGTTTAAAACTCTCCAAATACTCCTTTTTTGTTTCAGATACTTCTAAGGTTACTGATTTGAGAACAGTTTTATCCAGCCCTCACTAAAGAGATGGACCCATAGAAACTGATCTAGGACCAACCAAAGGAGTGCTTTCTTTGTACAGTGTCTCTGTGTGGATGTGAGTTTGACAATGCGATGCAAGACAGACAGAATACCTTTCAAGACACATGGCTCGGATAAGGAAATTAGTAAGAAAGACATGGACAAATGTGAAAAAAATACAATACAGAAGGAAACGCATGTAGAAAATATAGTATGGTTCACATGAAGATACAGAGACACAACAATATTAAAAGCAGAAAAATAATAAGTAGATGATGGACACATATGGCTTATGTAAATGCTATGATCAGGTGGTCTTGACCCTCAGAACTCCCATCCCCATGCGTGTCCAGTCCACTGCTCAGTATGATGCTCAGCATGCGAGTATAACTGCACAGTTAGTGACAAAGAAACACAGAGCTCAGTTGGCTCAAAACAGCACAGAAGTAGATCTGGGTCTGCTTTTATCCATCTAAATTCAGCTACCCAAGAATGATTCCAAGTCAAAACCCCTCATCTCCCAGGCCTGTCCGTCACTCCGAGGCCTCACCCCTCCTCTCCATACTGGGGCTTGTCCGGCTCTGGGGTGAAGTTTCCCAGAGTTACAGATCTAGGATCAGCTTCCTCTCCTCCAATCCTAACCTTAAACATTAGTGGGGGAAATGCAAAACTGACCCAGGATCAGCATCTAGGGGCAGCTTCAATCTACTGGGGCTTGTCCGTCTTGTGGGCGGTGATGAAAGCCATGCCGTGGGTCCTCAAGTGGGTGTTAAGGTCGGAGGCCCTGTTGAAGCGCCGCCTGCACACCCTGCAGCTCATACTCCCCTTCCCGTCCTCTCCCTCCAGGGGGGAGGAGGGTGAGCCGTCCGGGGAAGAAGGGGTGCGCGGCGGCCTGCGATCGGACTCCCCCTGGGGGTCTCTCACGCGGTGGGTGATGAAACGGTGGCGTCCCAGGGAGCCGGCCGAGGCGAAGCACACGCCACACTGCAGGCACTGGAAGGAGGCGGCATCGGCGCGATGCTGCGGGATGTGGCGCTGGAACTCGGCGGCATCCTCTGTGGCAAAGCCGCACGGCACGCAGTGGAACACGTTGTCGGCCTCCTCGGGCTCGGGAGGCGCTGATGCTCGAGTTCTCTTCACGGGACTGCAGCCCTCCTCGCCCCCCTCTGTGGCCTCTCCGCTGTCCGTGCCACCCCCTTCCTCGTCCCCTGGTGGACCCCCCTCCCCGTCAGCTTCAGACGAGCTGCCTGGTCCCTTACCCGGTGCTGAACGCTTCCTGGTCTGAGGGCCCTGCAGGGGGACAGAGGGGTGATGGGAAAAAGAGAGAATGTTCAAAAAGCCTTATCTTGATTTTTGGTTTAACATATTCAGATCCAAGTCACCACACAATGGGTAACATTATAGACCAAAGTTGCAGAGAGCATACAGGAAACAAGAGTACAGTTGTCCAATTATGACTGAGACTGAAATGGACCCCCACCAAGTAATGGAAAGAAGAATGGATTCTAACTGACCTGTCCGTCAGTGGATCTGACCCCGTGATGATGGACCTGGATATGCTTCTCCAGTATGAGCCGACTGCTGAAGGTCCGCTTGCCCTCGGTGCAATATCTGCAAACACACAAGTAGACACATAGGCTCTGAGGATGCTGTACACTTTACCTAGGTGGGCTGATATTAGACTGAACATAACATTCTAAATGTCCCTGCTAATTGTCTTGTCCCATCCACTCTTAGACATTTTCAAATATAATATGTCATTTAGCAGAATGTATGGGTGGTCCCATGAATTGAACCCACTATCCATGCTCTACCATCTGAGCTACAGGGAACCAAATAGGGTGCTTTTGTGGATGTATAGATGAGTATGGGGTTCACTCACTGGCAGTGGAAGACTCTCTTGTTGCCCTCGTGGATGACCCGTACATGGCGCCGCAGGCTGGAAGAGGTGCAGAAGGAGCTCTCACACACACGACACAGGAACTTCTTCATAGCCTACAGAGGCAGATACACAAGGAAATAAGAGAGGGTGAGTCCTTTCGTAACCTCCCTGTGTGTGACATTACACTTCGAGCATACACATTTTATTTACTGTATAACAGATTTTTTTCTGCCTGGAAAAGTGAGGCAAGCGAAGAAAATAAAAACAAATCAAGAAGTCGTAAAAATACTAAACCTTGGTACAAACACCTAGTGACCTCAGCAAGAGATTTTAGCCTTTTGGTATAATGGTTTTGTAGTGACAGCCACAGGGACCAAGGTTTGAGTCCCAGTCAGGGTACCCTCCTAATTAACTACATTGGTGTCAGGTGTTGATTAGCATCACTGAAAGCCTGTCCCAGCTGAATTAGTCAGACATTTTCCATAATTGATAATATACACTCAGTGTACAAAACATTAGGAGCACCTTCCTACTATTGAGTTGTCCTCTGAACAGCCTCAATTCATCAGAGCATGGACTCAAGGTGTTGAAAGCATTCCACAGGGATGCTGGTTCATGTTGACTCCAATGCTTCCCACAGTTGTCAAGTTGGCTGGATGTCCTTTGGGTGGTGGACCATTCTTGATACACACGGGAAACTGTTGAGCGTGAAATTACCCAGCATCGTTGCAGTTCTTGACACGCTTAAACCGGTGCGCCTGGCACCTAATACCATACCCCGTTCAAAGGGACTTACAACTTTTGTTTTGCCTATTCACCCTCTGAATGGCACACATACTGTACACAATCCATGTCTCAATTGTCTTAAGGCTTGAAAATGATTATTTAACCTGTCTCCTCCCCTTCATCTACACTGATTTAAGTGGATTTAACAGGTGACATCAATAAGGGATCATAGCTTTCACCTGGTCAGTCTATGTAAGTGCAAGTGCTCCTAATGTCTTGTACACTCGGTGTATAGCATTCTACTAAAGTAATCAGACTTATTTTTACTACACTGCTCAAAAAAATAAAGGGAACACTAAAATAACACATCCTAGATCTGAATGAATGAAATATTCTTATTAAATACTTTTTTCTTTACATAGTTGAATGTGCTGACAACAAAATCACACAAAAATTATCAATGGAAATCAAATGTATCAACCCATGGAGGTCTGGATTTGGAGTCACACTCAAAATTAAAGTGGAAAACCACACTACAGGCTGATCCAACTTTGATCTAATGTCCTTAAAACAAGTCAAAATGAGGCTCAGTAGTGTGTGTGGCCTCCACGTGCCTGTATGACCTCCCTACAACGCCTGGGCATGCTCCTGATGAGGTGGCGGATGGTCTCCTGAGGGATCTCCTCCCAGACCTGGACTAAAGCATCCGCCAACTCCTGGACAGTCTGTGGTGCAACGTGGCGTTGGTGGATGGAGCGAGACATGATGTCCCAGATGTGCTCAATTGGATTCAGGTCTGGGGAACGGTCTAGCATTGTCTTGCATTAGGAGGAACCCAGGGCCAACCGCACCAGCATACGGTCTCACAAGGGGTCTGAGGATCTCATCTCGGTACCTAATGGCAGTCAGGCTACCTCTGGCGAGCACATGGAGGGCTGTGCGGCCCCCCAAAGAAATGCCACCCCACACTCATGCTACCATACAGCTATAAGGTTTCTCTCCTGTGTGTGTTCTCTGGTGTACAGTCAGAAAGCTAGATGTAGTAAAACTCATAATTATTAATTATCAGTTAACACCGACTAAAATGAAACGTTTTTGCTCCCTTGTCCTACCATTCAAAATCTTATATACAATTTCTGTCTTGCCTTCTGCTGTTTTCCCACCGCCAAACCGGTCATGCTGGAGGATGTTGCAGGCAGCAGAACGTTCTCCACGGCGTCTCCAGACTGTCACATGTGCTCAGTGTGAACCTGCTTTCATCTGTGAAGAGCACAGGGCGCCAGTGGCGAATTTGCCAATCTTGGTGTTCTCTGGCAAATGCCAAACGTCCTGCACGGTGTTGGGCTGTAAGCACAACCCCCACCTGTGGACGTCGGGCCCTCATACCACCCTCATGGAGTCTGTTTCTGACCGTTTGAGCAGACACATGCACATTTGTGGCCTGCTGGAGGTCATTTTGCAGGGCTCTGGCAGTGCTCCTCCTGCTCCTCCTTGCACAAAGGCGGAGGTAGCGGTCCTGCTGCTGGGTTGTTGCCCTCCTACGGCCTCCTCCACGTCTCCTGATGTACTTGCCTGTCTCCTGGTAGCGCCTCCATGCTCTGGACACTACGCTGACAGACACAGCAAACCTTCTTGCCACAGCTCGCATTGATGTGCCATCCTGGATGAGCTGCACTACCTGAGCCACTTGTGTGGGTTGTAGACTCCGTCTCATGCTACCACTAGAGTGAAAGCACCGCCAGCATTCAAAAGTGACCAAAACATCAGCCAGGAAGCATAGGAACTGAGAAGTGGTCTGTGGTCACCACCTGCAGAACCACTCCTTTATTGGGGGTGTCTTGCTAATTGCCTATAATTTCCACCTGTTGTCTATTCCATTTGCACAACAGCATGTTAAATTTATTGTCAATCAGTGTTGCTTCCTAAGTGGACAGTTTGATTTCACAGAAGTGTGATTGACTTGGAGTTACATTGTGTTGTTTAAGTGTTCCCTTTATTTTTTTGAGCAGTGTATATTGAACTGCTTCAGCTTTTATTTAGCTGGAATTGTACATTTAACACATCTCCCACTACTGTAATCATACAAATATTTTTAGACAGCGGAAGCAAGCACACCCTGTCTTCAGGAAATGTACCTATTCTAGGTTAGTCAGATGTATCTTACTTTAGAAGTGTTCACTGCATGCTGACTAGCATCTATTTAGTTGCAATGCCCAAATCAACTTAAAGTATCTAAGGCAACATAATCCAAAAGAAGGGCTACTAAAAAAATCCCTTTTCATTTTTGCGATTCACAAATGATTGATTTCCGTGATTCAATTCACTGAGCTCTTACCGAATCCCAACTACTACAATAGCGAAGCGAATCATTCAATTTGTCTTCTCTTTTTTAATTACATTTTTAATTACATTTGTATGGCCGTACCTTTCCATGCTCTGTTTTCATGTGAGAGATGTAGTCGTCGCTCTGTGTGAAGCTCTTCTGACATTGCTGGCAGCTCCATTCTGAGGGGGTCCCACGATGGCTGCCTGCCTCCATAGAACTAGACTGATTCTCAGGTTTCTCATAGTCCTCATCCCCCTCTTCCTCTCCTTCCTCCTCCTCCTCCTCTTCTTCTTGGTCTCGGCCCCAGTCCTCTCCATCTGAGTTGTCTGTTTTTTCAGAGGGCTTAGATTTGGGGGGGGAGGGGGTGGAGGGGTTGGTGGGGGCTGTGGCAGGGGCGGAGGCATCGGATTGTCCCTCCTGTTTGACTGACAGCCCTCTGTGAGCAGTCTGGACAACAGTATAAGAGGAAGTGAGAGGAATGACCAATCAGACAAGAGAAAAGTGAGAACACTGTCAAATGAGCGAATATAAATTACTATTTACCATCAGGGGATTGAACAACTAACATATCACTTTCCTTTACTGCAATCATATGTTTCCCTGTGAGTTAGAATGTAACTAAACAAACCTTTATGTGTTCCATCATGGAACCTTTCTGCGCGTAGAGTTTGGTGCAGTCAGGACACTTGAACACATGCACTTTCTGCTTGGCCAGGTGGGTGTCGAAATGCATGTACAGTAACGGTTTCTGGGTAAAAACTGTATCGCACATCACACACTTGTAGATCATTCTGCAAATACAGAGAAAGAGGGAAATAGTGGCGTGAATGTAGCGTTTTTATCAGGGCTCAAATTTGGACAAAAACTGAGACGAGACGTGCTTTAAAATACACTAAACCAGTGTTTCCCAATCCTGGTCTCGGAGACCCAAAATATGCACATTTTTGTTTTAATACACATGAACACAGTTGAATTAAGTGTGTTAGTTCTAGAGCACTAGGACAAAAACGTGCACCCCTCTGGGTCCTCAGGACCAGGATTGGAAAACACTGCTCTAAACCTAAAGAGACACATAACATGGTTCAGTGACTGTGGAGCACTTACTTGGCCTGTCCCCCGGTGAGGGTGGGGTGCTGGGTGCTGATGTGTCCCTGTGCACTAGGGGCAGACTTGAAGGCCATGGGGCAGCTGGGGCACTTGTGGAACACCTCGCAGTGGGCCGTCTGGATGTGGGACTTGATGGAGTTCAGACCCCCGAAGACCACCTGGCAACTGGAGCACCTGGGGGGATGGATATGAACAAAAACAAAATGTTAAACACACTGGTTTAGTCGCTGTTGTCAATAATGCTAATAGAGTGTCCACTGACAATTGGGTGGCATGTAACTACGGCGAGAATTTGCATTTGATTATTGTAGTTCTCTCACTCATACATCCACCTGACAATGCTGCATCTAAGCAGTAGCTTGTGGAATGTAGACATGCGTGTATTTGGAGCACGTTTGCATATCAGTGCAGATCACTTACACACTGAAAAAAGCTGCTAAGCCGAAACGTCTGTATAAGCTAGTGAAAATACTTTTTGCAACATCCTTCGTGTGCAGACCTATTACATTTGCTGCTGACTTATCAGTGCAGACACTATCTCTTCACCTGTATCCGATGCGGCGGGCGAAGTGCAGACAGGCCTCCTCCAGGTGGGTCTGGAAGCTGGCCTGCCGGGCGATGCCCCCACACTCTGGACAGACGTGGGGTGCCCGGTGCTTATGAATCCTCTGGTGAGCCGACACACTGCACCAGTTAGGCAGCATCATGGGAGGGGAACACAGGGTACAGGTCTGGGCAGGAAGATGAGCGGGAACAGGTTTAACAATTGACATTTAGTACACACAAGAGGCATTAATCATAATTCGTTTTCATAGTAAACATTAGCAGCATCATGGGAGTGGAGCACAGCGTACAGGTTTGGATAGGGAGGAGAGAGGGGGAGAAAAGGTATAAAAGTTGACTACGGCATACAACTATGAATACACTACTACTTCTAATACTGCAAAACTTCTACTAATATTAAAACTAGTATTGTGTAATAAGACAGTCATCACCCACATGTCTTGGAAGGGGGAAGGAGAGTTAATAAAAGCATTTTGAGCCATTACAAATGACTTGTTTTCATAGTAAACACTAGTATTATGTAATAGTATTGACTAATACATAAAGTAAAGCAGGCCATTAAACATATTAAAGTGGTTTCCCAAACACAGATTAAGCCTAATTCTGGACTAAAGGGCATGTTCAGTGGAGGTTCTCCATTGAAAGTGTTTCTTAGCCCAGGACAAGGCTTAATCGGTGTCTGGGAAACCGCTTTAATATGTTTAATGGCCTGCTTTACCTTAGTCAATACTCATTCAGTAATTATACATGACTAAGCTTGACACTAGTAGTTCGTTACTAGCCTGTAAGTAATGCACACCCATACTTCAGGCTCTATATCAAAGGACTCACCGAGTTGGGTGTAGCTCTGATCTGCTGGAAGTGGGCAACCAGCTCGGCCTTGCCAGAGAACTGGGCCTGGCACTCGGGACACTTGAAGTTGTGGTACTGCAGCACCTCGCCCTTCTTGCAGGGGAGGGGCATCAGTGCCTGGGGGCTCTG
The DNA here is from genome assembly GCF_016432855.1 of Salvelinus namaycush. Lineage (NCBI taxonomy): Eukaryota > Metazoa > Chordata > Actinopteri > Salmoniformes > Salmonidae > Salvelinus > Salvelinus namaycush. Next base: position 39,683,905 of record NC_052333.1, read on the forward strand.
GAGCGCGCGGCGGACTGGTCTCGGCTGTGCGGAGGAGGGAGACCGTGTGTCCTTCAGTGGGCTGGAGCTGGACGATACGGCGGGGACTCCGGACGTGGGGGAGGAGACTGGGGGAGGACAGGAAATTGAAGAAGGGGATAGCATGCCGTGTCAATACAGCAAAGCAAGAACACAAAGAAGATGGAGGTGAATCGAACTTACTGACCACATCCTGACAGAAATAAAGCATTGTTTGTGAAGCCACATTGTATGCGTCCTAAATGGCTTTTACTTTTTTTGCACTACTTTTGTCCAGAGCCCTATGAGACGTAGCCACTGTCACTAAAAACTATTCCGAAAGACACGCCTTACCGATGGGTGTGGTGTCCTGCTGGCCAATCATCTGCTCCACGTTGACGGGCCTCATGACGAGGTGAGAGCACTGCATGACCAGCCCGCGTTCCTTATGCTCCCTGGCGTGGAGCAGCAGGCTGCACTTGTTAAAGAAGGCCAGCCGTTTGGCACAGTGGTTGCAGGTCACTTCGATGCGCAGCGAGCGCCTGTCGTAGTGACGGGCCAGGCTGCGCTCCAGGGCGAAGGCGTCGCCACATTCCAGACAGCGGTAGCCCGTGGCAGGCAGCGGAAGCCCCCACTCTGGGGGCGGTGGAGCCGAGAGGTCGGGTTTATAACTGGGCAGCAGGTTCTTGCTGTTGAGGATCTTGTTGAAGGCCTCCACCAGGCTAGACTGACTGCGGGAGATGACGGCACCCGTACTGTTCACAATGGAGGCAGGCTTGTTTGGCTGGTGAGTGCCGGCTAGGACGCTGGCGGTGCCTCCGTTAGCTGTTTTAGCACCGACAGGACGTACGCACAGCCCACCAGTGGCTACTGAGAACTTAGGAGAGGAGACAGAGGGAGCGGCAGGCAGGGCGGCAGATTTAGTGAAGCTAACAGCAGTGGCAGATACCATGGCTTTGTCTGAGGCAGCCATCTTGTTCTGAGCCTTGGTTGCAGCAACTAGCATAGCGCTACTGGCTGCTAGTGTAGACACAGGTAGTGTGTTGAGGCTCTTTACTTTCTGCGGCTGGGAGTCTACCATACGACCAGAGGGAGTGTCAGGCTTCCGGGACCTGTTGGCTGGGACCTTGCGCCCCCCTTGATGAGCTTTGCTGGGGTCCAAACCCTTGGCTCCGGCAGCACCTGCTTTGGGTGCGACCCTGGTAACAGTTCTGGTGATTCCACCAGAGGAGGTTTTGATGGTCTTTATCCGCACTTTGAGGGGCCTGGCAGGAGCCGGAGGCCCTCCTGGAATTGAGGTGCCACCTTCGGTGGTTGGAGGTTTAGACTTGCCATCATCCATCTCCATTTTCTCCTCTCCTGTTCTTGCACCCTCTTCCTTTCCAAAATCTGCCTTGCCATCCATAGCCTTCTCTATTCCATTCCCCACCTCCATCTCCTCCTCCTCCTCCTTAGGCTCCTGAAGGTCTGAGGGGGGCGGTGTGGAGGCTACTGCAGGGCTGGAGCACCTCTTGGCAGTTACTGGTGATGCCGATTTGGGTATCTCTGGCTCAGGACTTTCAGGCGAGTCCCGCTCTTCTATAACATGCTCTGGGTGTTTGTCTTCCTGTGGTGGACTCTTGGTGGAGCCTGACTGGGGAGTTGAGGAGGTCACGCTAGTGCCCGAGGGAGTGTCCCCTGGTTTGGGGTGAGCTGCCGATGAGGCCATGGGATGGGTGGAGTCAGAGATGGCAGCAGGGGATCTAAAACGACGTGCCAGTTTAGGAGGGGTGCGGGAAGGGGAGTCAGGGGGTTCCTGGATCAGCAGTGGGGGCCCTAGGTCCAGATCGGAATCATCCTCCTCTGAGTCTCGTGGACTAAATAATGCCGGGCCGGCTTTAGGTGCCCCGTTAAACGGCTGAGATGAGTGCAGCGGGTGTGAGGAGAGGGCGGATGACGGAGACAGGAGCAGAGGCTTGGAAGGCGGGAAGAAAGGAGAGGACAGTCCAACTGACACTCCTGGGACAAGAGGAGCAGACTCGACAGATGAAGAGGAGGATAACGACGCTTTGCCCTCATCTCCTCCTCCTTGGCCCGTCTCTTGCTGTGTATGCTGCTGCTGCTGGTAGTGCTGCTGCTGTAGAAGCTGCATCTTCCTCGCCTTCCCTACAGGGTCTCCCGACCCCTGCACCATGAGAGGCTTCAGTCTGTTGAATATATTGCCAACCTGCTTGGCAGATTTAGTTGATCCAGCACCGCATCCTCCGCCCTCTGAAGCTGTTTTGGGGGTACACACGGACCACGGCTCCCCATTAGATTGGGCATGAGCCTGGGTTAGGGGCGGGGTCACACCAGAGGCCCCAAACCCATTGTGGTTGAGTGGTTCAGATTCCGCCATGCCTGGGGTACAGGCACCGAGTCGTGGACCCACAGCGACCCTAGCAATGCCGTCCATAGTGTCCTGGTCTGTGTCCCCATCCCCTCCATCGATGGTGTCGGGTCGCACGCGGTTCTTTACAATAACGCTGACAATAGGAGTGTCAGCCTGGGGGTCTGGGGGGCTAGGTGGTCTCAGAGACGGCCCTACACCAACCCCACCGTCTGGCTTTCCCAGAGGAGCACCGCCTGGCCCATGTGGGCCCTCAGCCTCATCAGGAGCAGACTGGATGGCCTCTTTAGCGTCAATGTCGGGAATGTCAAACGCTGCCAATAGGTCATCGAAATCTGGGGTCTTCATGTCCCCCATGCCGGGACCTAATCCTGCAAGACAGAGTACACCAAGCGGACAGAAAATGAGTGACATGATGGCACGATAACATCCTGTGTTTCTCATTGTACCTAAATCATGTTTACAAAAGTTGTAATAAAACGGGATATAATCCTTCATGTTCCTGTTCAGTAAATATAACTAGCTACCTAGTTAATACCTAGGCAAGCTAGCTAGTTAGCAGCAGATCCATGTCGATGAACAGAGTAAGATTTATTTGACCCGAGCAGTGGTAGTTAGGACTGTTCCCGACACTAAGATTACTAGCCAGCTTCTCAAAGTATTGCATACAGTAAACATTGCGGGTAGGGGGCTATGTTGCCTAGCTAACATGAACACAATACCGTTTCTGAAACAGACAGATCGTGTTGTCTACGATTATGTCAACAACTAGCTAATGCTAGCTAGGTAAAAGCTACAACATAGCTAGCTTACTATAGCTAGCTAAGAAAGAAATGCACTTCTGTTGATCTGTTTAATAGTTTAATTCACTGAGTGAGGACATTAAATGCAGCTTTTGAGATGCCTTACATATGGAATAACCTGCAATGGTTTCACAATGATGAATAATTTAACACCACAAACGTCTTGCAGCTGTGAGTTTATTTTCGGCTTCCCCTTCATCATATTCAGCCAGGCTAGCTGGCCAATGAGCCCAAGCAGCGCGAGGGTTCCTTTAGCGGAGGCCATTGTATCCATTCATAACGGGTTACTGGGGAATAACCATGCACTATTGTCAATAAAATGATCTTATGGGTTGATCATTGTCACTGTGGACAATTGGTGGGACCGGTATTTTCAATCTCAATTGCACATTTTGATTGTTTACCTGGATCTGTGATTCCCGACTATAGTCTCTCGCTCCAGACGAAGAGCCCTTACTTCCCGTCACATGATGAAAAGAGGTCCTATCAGATCATTGTATCGATGCAATTAATTTTGTTTACTGCCGATGCCACAAAAATAAGTTGTCAAGGGAATGGTGCCACATACGAACACATGTGATTTTTTACATTTCTAAATGGGACACTAAACTGGTGTCTACAGTTTGTATATAATAACACCAGATATGATAATTATTGCCACAGATCACACATCTCTCAATTCAATTTCAATGTAAGGGCTTTATTGGCATGGGAAACATGGTCTCTTATTAAAACGTTCCTATTCTAGCTATTTGGAGTTGAGGGTCATAAAAGAAAACATTCATACAAACAAGCTTCATCCATCTTTTTTATTGCAACAGAAAAAAAAGAAAGAAATGAAAGATGGATACTGTTTAGTTTACAAGCTTGGGGACATGTCATTAAATGCCACTTATAATGCCAGTTAGCGAGTAAGTCAGTTAAGACAGGGTAAATCAGTGAGAAACCAGAAATTATGTCTATTACACTGAGATGATATGCTGATAAGAAGATCATATCCAATTGAATGGCAGTAAAGACTGGTGGAATCCCAGTTTGGTTTTACTGTTGTCTGGTCTATTTGTGTGTGCTTGTGGGTTTCTTGTGGATATTGTCGACAGTCCGTCATCAGTAAGTCATATCATGCATTAGTGTCCGTCCAACTGTGTTCCTGTATGTAACCTTGCACTAGTCTGTCAGTGTCAACTACCCTATATGTGTCATGTCTTGGTCTGGTTGTCCATGGTTTCATCTGAAATGGCACCCTATTCCTTATAGTGCACTACTTTAGACCAGTGTGCTGTCAAAAGTAGTGCACTATTTAGGGAAAAGGGTGCCATTTCGGACGCAGTCCCATGGGTGTCGTCAATCTGTCTGTCTGTCCCCATTCCTCATTTCTTCTTCTCCTCGTCCTTCTTGCTGTTAGGCTTGGGTGGGCCTGTCTTGGAGGCCAGGGAGCACATGGCGTTTCAGATGGCCTCATTGTTAGGGTCGACGTCTAACAAGTTCTCCAGAACGCTCTGGAGGTACTCTGGGTCCTGCATTACATCATAGTCATCGTCCTCCTGAGGAAGAGCCACCAGGCTCTGATTGTATATTCTGTTTATTGTTGTCAGAATAATTTCATCAGGTCAAATTCCTGGTACCTGTAAATGTACTTGGCAAATAAAGGTGATTCTGATTGGATGGGAGATAGAGAACATACACAATCAAGAGACAGCACGTTTCATAAAATGCAGCTGGGAATTTTTTGCAGACCGATACCACACATGAATGTATTGAACAACAAATTGTAAGTTTCCTGATTTCATTGATCATGCGAGTTACCTACCTTGGCAGTCTCAGTGTCCATGGGGGCACCTGTGTCCATAGCCATCACATCTCCATACTCTGATCACAGGGACGGGTTGGTAGGGAGTGGAGGGAGAGTCAAAATCAAATAGAATGTATATCATATGGAAAATCGATATGTATCTGGCAATGGTAAGTGGCCGCATCTGTCCCTTTGTTTTGGTTTGCAGTGCGTCAGTCTGGGTCATTGGTAGGTCCCAAGCTTTGAATCAAAAACGAAAAAAAAACTTTTTAAAATCACCCACACAGCTAACAAATGTGTGTGTCAGTGGGTGCTATTCAGAAAGCATGAGTGTGGATGGTGATTATAACCCACCTTCTCCGGCCAGGGAAATCTGCATGGCGTATGCAATCTGCTCCTCCTCTGTCATATTGCTGCAGTCAGGCAGCACTGCAGCTCCACCAGTCTCAGGCTGAGTCACCGACATCTTTAGCAGGGCCTCCTCAGATTCTGAGAGCGAGCGAATTGGTCAATTAAACCATCATAGAGTACAAACATCAGTATTCTCTTCTTTTATACCCTACATACTTTAGAAATTAGAATGGTTAGACATTAAAAAAAAAATACATCAGACAAGGGATACAAAACCTACTCACTAGAAAGACATCTATCCCTACCCTCTATCCCTATCTATCCCTATCCTTACCGTACACTGTGGTGACATTGGCTGCAGAAGCAACAGCCACCTGGTGAGCCTCCTCCTCCTGCCTCTGTCTCTGCTCCTCCATGGATACACGCAGAGCCTGAGTAGATGGGCACACAGATAGAGGCCAGGGAAACAATAATACAGCTGGTAACTCTGGTTCACTTGACTAAGTCACTCTGGATAAGAACATCTGCTAAATGATCAAAATGTTGTTGTTTTTTTAACTATTGCCTTCTTACCAGAGCAAGCTCGGGGTCAGCGCTGGGGTCCACGCCAAAGTCAAAGTCGCTGGCGCCTAGGCCCATCATGGAGCCTCCCTCTCCAGCCAAGATAGGGGAAGAGAGCAGGGCGTCAGCCAGGCTGGGCCCTGGGGGTACAGTCACCAGGCGGGAGCCCATCCCCTCCTTCCTGTTCAGAGTGTTGATGAAGGCGGTCAGCTTCTCTGTGTTGAACTCCTGGAGGAAGAGAGAGACAACAGAGAATATGGGAGAAGGGGAGGGAGAGCATGAGCCATTCAGGAGTTAATACTTGCCCTCAGATCAGCCTCAATTCGTTGGGGCATGGACAATAAAAGATGTCGAAAGTGTTCCTCAGGGATGCTGACCCACGTTGACGCCAATGCATCCCACAGTTGTGTCAAGTTGGCTGGATGTCCTCTGAGTGGTGGACCATTCTTGAAACACACAGGAAACGCTTGAGCGTGAAAAACCCAGCAGTGTTGCAGTTCTTGGCACAAACCGGTGAACCTGGCACCTACTACCATACCACGTTCAAAAGGAACATAAATCTTTTGTCTTGCCCTTCATCTACACTGATTGAAGTGGATTTAACAAGTGACATCAGTCTGTCATGGAAAGAGCATATTCTTAATGTTTTGTATACTCCGGTAATAAATACACATACATGACCCAAAGTATGTGGAACCCTGCACGTCTAACATCTCATTCTAAAATCATGGACATTAATATGGAATTGGTTCCCCGTTTGCTGCTATAACATCCTCCACTCTTCTAGAAGGCTTTCCACTAGATGTTGGAACATGCTGCGGTGACTACATTCAGCAACAACAGTATAAAAGTGAGGTCGGGCACTGATGTTGGGCGATTAGGCCTGGCTCACAGTTGGCGTTCCAATTCACCCCAAAGGTGTTTGATGAGGTTGAGGTCAGGGCTCTGTGCTGGCCAGTCAAGTTGTTCCACACCGATCTCGTCAAACCATTTCTGTATGGACCTCACTTTGTGCACGGGGGAATTGTCATGCTGAAACAGGAAAGGGCCTACCCCAAACTGTTCCCACGAAGTTGGAAGCACAGAATAGTCTAGAACAGGTATTCCCAGGGGTACACGCAATGCCGTCGGCGGCACGCCAAATAAAAAGGTGATTTTTTCCCCCTCACATTTTCAAACAGTACATTTATATTTTCCAACGGGGCTATACATTTGGGTGAGGTTTCTCTCTCGCCTGAGCAGCCTCGTTTCACTTCCGTCAAAAAAATTGACCATCCAGTGTTCAGCGAAATAACAACACAATGTCAAATACAGGTATCCTAGTCACATAATTAACATTCAATCACATTAACCGTTACTCTCTCGCGGGAAACCTTTACTCTTGCGCAGACATTTAGAAACATGACAATTTGAAAAATAAGCCACGGGAGTTTGAGCAAGAATAAAGACCACTTTCAAGTAGTAAGACATGTATAAAAGCAACATATACAATTAATAAGAAGGAGCTAGAAGTGTCTTATATAGTGAGCTACAGAGTGGCTAGGACAGGCAAGCCCCATACTATTGTGGAGGACTTTATTCTTCCTGCTAATGCAGATATGGCTGGGAAAACTATACAGACAATGCCTTCATCAAACAACACTGTTTCACGACACACCAGTGACATGGCAGGAGATGTTTTGAAACAATTACTGCTTCGCATACAAGCTAGTAAATTATATGTGTTACAGCTGAATGAGTCAACAGACGTGGCGGGCCTGGCACAGCTCCTGGTATATGTCCGTTACGTTTATGGGGGGTCAATTAAGGATCCTCTTCTGCAAACCACTGGAAAGCAGGACAACATGAGAGAATATTTTTAAATACTGGATACCTTTGTGACATCAAATGGACTTTGGCGGTCAAGATGTGTTGGTATCTGTACTGATGGCGCAAAAGCCATGACAGGGAGACACACTGGAGTGGTAATACGCGTGCAAGCAGTTGCTCCCGACGCCACTTGGGTACACTGCAGTATCCACCGAGAGGCTCTTGCTGCCAAGGGAATTCCTGATAGCTTGAAAGACGTTTTGGACACTACAGTGAAAATGGTTAACTTTGTTAAAGCAAGGCTCCTGAACACTCGTGTATTTTATGCATTATGCAATGATATGGGCAGCGACCATGCAACGCTTCTACAACATACAGAAGTGCGCTGGTTATCAAAGGGCAAAGTATTGACACGTTTCTTTTAAATTGAGAGATGACAAAATTGAGGCTAAGAAGTTGGAGCTCTTTTCTGTCTGCATTAACAAGGACTACACACAGGTCTTTCCATCGTATAATTTTTTGTGTGCAAATGAACTCAAGCTTACGGACAATGTTAAATGTGCTATAGCGAAGCACCTGAGTGAGCTGGAAGCGCATTTACGCAGGTACTTTCCCGAAACGGACGACACAAACAACTGAATTTGTTATCCCTTTCATGCCCTTCCTCCAGTCCACTTACCGATATCTGAACAAGACAGCCTCATCAAAATTGCAACAAGCGATTCTGTGAAAATTGAATTTAAATCAGAAGCCACTGCCAGATTTCTGGATTGGGCTGCACTCAGAGTATCCTGCATTGGCAAATCGCGCTGTTAAGACACTGATGCCCCTTTGCAACCACGTACCTATGTGAGAGTGGATACTCGGCCCTTACTTGCATGAAAACTAAATATAGGCACAGACTGTGAATGGAAAAATATTTAAGACAGAGTCTCCCAAATACAACCCAACATTGCAGAGGTATGCGCATCCCTTCAAGCACACTCTTCTCATTAACCTGGTGAGTTAAGCACAATTTTTGATGAACAAATAAGGTTTTATATGTAAGATGGCTAAATAAAGAGCAAAATTATTGATTATTATTATTTGTGCCCTGGCTCTTTGTCACTTCCCACGAGCCTGGTTGTGACAACAACTCAAACTCATTCTTATGTTTAATAGATGTATCGTATAGTGTGTGTGGCAGGCTTACAAATGATGGCAAAAAACGACATTTGAGAGTAAGCTGACTAAGGCAGCTGGTGGTTGAATGTTTGAAGGGGTACGGGACTATAAAAAGTTTGGAAACCACTGGTCTAGAATGTCATTGTATGCTGTAGCATTAAGATTTCCCTTCACTAGAACTATGGGGACTAGCCCGAACCATGAATAACAACCCCGACCATTATTCCTCCTCCAAACTTTACAGTTGACACTATGCATTGGGGAAGGTAGCGTTCTCCTGGCATCCGTCAAACCCAGATTCGTCTGTCGGACTGCCACATGGTGAAGCGTGATTCATCATTCCAGAGAACGCGTTTCCACTGCTCCGAAGTCCAATGGCAGTGAGCTTTACATCACTCCAGCCAATGCTTGGCATTGCGTATGGCGATCTTAGGCTTGTGTGCGTCTGCTCGGCCATGGAAACCCATTTCACGAAGCTCCCGGCGAACAGTACTTGTGATGACATTGCCTCCAGAGGCAGTTTGGAACTCGGTAGTTGCAACCGAGGACATATTATTTTTTGGCCTAGCACTTCACGGCTGAGCAGTTGTTACTCCTAGACGTTTCCATTTTACAATAAAAAGGACTTCCAGTTGACTGGGGCAGCTCTAGCAGGGCAGAAATTTGACAAACTGACTTGTTGGAAAGGTGGCATCATATGACGGTGCCACATGGAAACTCAATGAGCTCATCAGTAAGGCCATTTTATACACCTGTCAGCAATAGGTGTGGCTAAAATAGCTGAATCCACTAATTTGAAGAGGTGTCCACATACATACAAAAGTATTGGAGCACAAATAAATGCTTCACAGAGTTCAAGGTAACAGACATGTCAAGATCAACTGTTCAGCGGAGACTGCGTGAAATCAGGTATTCATGGTCGAATTGCTGCAAAGAAACCACTACTAGAGGACACCAATAAGAAGAGACTTGCTTGGGCCAAGAAACACAAGCAATGGAGATTAGACCGGTGGAAATCTGTCCTTTTGTCTGATGAGTCCAAATGTTACATTTTTGGTTCCAACCGCCTTTATGAGAGGCAGAGTAGGTGAACAGATGATCGCTGCATGTGTCGTTCCCACAATGAATCATGGAGGTGTGATGGTGCTATGTTGGTGACACTGTCAGTGATTTATTAAGAATTCAAGGCACACAGCATTCTGCAGTGATAAGCTATCCCATCTAGTTTGCGCTTATTGGGACTATCATTTGTTTTTCAACAGGACAATGACCCAAAACACACCTCCAGGCTGTGTAAGGGCTATTTGACCAAGAAGGAGAGTGATGGAGTGCTGCATCAGATGATCTGGCCTCCACAATCAACTGACTTCAATCCAATTGAGATGGTGAACGGATGAGTTGGACCGCAGAGTGAAGGAAAAGCAGCCAACAAGTGCTCAGCATATGTGGGAACTCCTTCAAGACTGTTGGCAAAGCATTCCTCATGAAGCTGGTTGAGAGAATGTGGCTACTTTGAAGAATCTCAAATATTTGTTTAACACTTTTTTGTGTTATTTCATTGTTTGTCTTCACTATTATTCTACAATGTAGAAAATAGTAAAAACAAAATAAAAAACCTTGAATGAGTAAGTGTCCAAACTTTTGACTGGTACTGTATATACAGTGGGGAGAACAAGTATTTGAAACACTGCCGATTTTGCAGGTTTTCCTACTTACAAAGCATGTAGAGGTCTGTAATTTTTACTTCAACTGTGAGAGACGGAATCTAAAACAAAAATCCAGAAAATCACATTGTATGATTTTTAAGTAATTAATTTGCATTTTATTGCATGACATAAGTATTTGATCACCTACCAACCAGTAAGAATTCCGGCTCTCACAGTCCTGTTAGTTTTTCTTTAAGAAGCCCTCCTGTTCTCCACTCATTACCTGTATTAACTGCACCTGTTTGAACTCGTTACCTGTATAAAAGACACCTGTCCACACACTCAATCAAACAGACTCCAACCTCTCCACAATGGCCAAGACCAGAGAGCTGTGTAAGGACATCAGGGATAAAATTGTAGACCTGCACAAGGCTGGGATGGGCTACAGGACAATAGGCAAGCAGCTTGGTGAAAAGGCAACAACTGCTGGCGCAATTATTAGAAAATGGAAGAAGTTCAAGATGACGGTCAATCACTCTCGGTCTGGGGCTCCATGCAAGATCTTACCTCGTGGGGCATCAATGATCATGAGGAAGGTGAGGGATCAGCCCAGAACTACACGGCAGGACCTGGTCAATGACCTGAAGAGAGCTGGGACCACAGTCTCAAAGAAAACCATTAGTAACGACTACGCCGTCATGGATTAAAATCCTGCAGCGCACGCAAGGTCCCCCTGCTCAAGCCAGCGCATGTCCAGGCCCGTCTGAAGTTTGCCAATGACCATCTGGATGATCCAGAGGAGGAATGGGAGAAGGTCATGTGGTCTGATGAGACAAAAATAGAGCTTTTTGGTCTAAACTCCACTCGCCGTGTTTGGAGGAAGAAGAAGGATGAGTACAACCCCAAGAACACCATCCCAACCGTGAAGCATGGAGGTGGAAACATAATTCTTTGGGGATGCTTTTCTGCAAAGGGGACAGGACGACTGCACCGTATTGAGGGGACGATGGATGGGGCCATGTATCGCGAGATCATGGCCAACAACCTCCTTCCCTCAGTAAAGAGGGAAGCATTTCAAAGCATTTCAATAAGCATTTTTCTACGGTTGGCCATGCTTTCCACCTGGCTCCCCCTACCCCGGGCAACAGCACTGCACCCCCCACAGCTACTCGCCCAAGCCTTCCCCATTTCTCCTTCTCCCAAATCCAGTCAGCTGATGTTCTGAAAGAGCTGCAAAATCTGGACCCCTACAAATCAGCCGGGCTAGATAATCTGGACCCTTTCTTTCTAAAATTATCTGCTGAAATTGTTGCCACCCCTATTACTAGCCTGTTCAACCTCTCTTTCGTGTCGTCTGAGATTCCCAAAGATTGGAAAGCAGCTGCGGTCATCCCCCTCTTCAAAGGGGGGGACACTCTTGACCCAAACTGCTACAGACCTATATCTATCCTACCCTGCCTTTCTAAGGTTTTCGAAAGCCAAGTCAACAAACAGATTAACGACCATTTCGAATCCAAGCATACCTTCTCCACTATGCAATCTGGTTTCAGAGCTGGTCATGGGTGCACCTCAGCCACGCTCAAGGTCCTAAACGATATCTTAACCGCATCGATAAGAAACAATACTGTGCAGCCGCATTCATTGACCTGGCCAAGGCCTTCGACTCTGTCAATCACCACATCCTCATCGGCAGACTCGACAGCCTTGGTTTTTCAAATGATTGCCTCGCCTGGTTCACCAACTACTTCTCTGATAGAGTTCAGTGTGTCAAATCGGAGGGTCTGTTGTCCGGGCCTCTGGCAGTCTCTATGGGGGTGCCACAGGGTTCCATCCTTGGGCCGACTTATTTTTCTGTATACATCAATGATGTTGCTCTTGCTGCTGGTGATTCTCTGATCCACCTCTATGCAGACGACACCATTCTGTATACTTCTGTCCCTTCTTTGGACACTGTGTTAACTAACCTCCAGACGAGCTTCAATGCCATACATCTCTCCTTCCGTGGCCTCCAACTGCTCTTAAACGCTAGTAAAAACCAAATGCATGCTCTTCAACCGTTCGCTGCCCGCACCCGCCCGCCCGACTAGCATCACTACTCTGGACGGTTCTGACTTAGAATATGTGGACAACTACAAATACCTAGGTGTCTGGTTAGACTGTAAACTCTCCTTCCAGACTCACATTAAGCATCTCCAATCCAAAATTAAATCTAGAATCAGCTTCCTATTTCGCAACAAACATACCCTCGTAAAACTGACTATCCTACCGATCCTTGACTTTGGTGATGTCATTTACAATATAGCCTCCAACACTCTACTCAGCAAATTGGATGCAGTCTATCACAGTGCCATCCGTTTTGTCACCAAAGCCCCATATTCTACCCATCACTGCAACCTGTATGCTCTCGTTGACTGGCCCTCGCTTCATATTCGTCGCCAAACCTACTGGCTCCAGGTCATCTATAAGTCTTTTCTAGGTAAAGCCCCGTCTTATCTCAGCTCACTGGTCACCATAGCAGCACCCACCCATAGCATGCGCTCCAGCAGGTATATTTCACTGGTCACCCCCAAAGCCAATTCCTCTGTTGGCCGCCTTTCCTTCCAGTTCTCTGCTGCCAATGACTGGAACGAATTGCAAAAATCACTGAAGCTGGAGACTCATATCTCCCTCACTAGCTTTAAGCACCAGCTGTCAGAGCAGCTCACAGATCACTGCACCTGTACATAGCCTATCTGTAAATAGCCCATCCAACTACCTCATCCCCATACTGTTATCTATTTTATTTATTTTTGCTTCTTTGCACCCCACTATCTCTACTTGTACACTCATCTTCTGTACATCTATCACTCCAGTGTATAATTGCTATATTGTAATTATTTCGCCACTATGGCCTATTTATTGCCTTACCTCTGGTATCCTACCTCATTTGCACACACTGTATATAGACTTTTTTTCCTACTGTATTATTGACTGTATATTGTGTTTATTCCATGTGTAACTCTGTGTTGTTGTATGTGTCGAACTGCTTTGCTTTATCTTGGCCAGGTCGCAGTTGCAAATGAGAACTTGTGATCTCAGCAGTGATCGCTGAGATCCTGGTTGAAGACAGCAGAGGTGTATTTGGAGGGCAGGTTGGTTTGGATGATATCTATGAGGGTGCCCGTGTTTATGGATTTGGGGTTGTACCTGGTAGGTTCATTGATAATTTGAGTGAGATTGAGGGTATCAAACTTAGATTGCAGGACGGCCCGGGTGTTAAGCATGTCCCAGTTTAGGTCACCTATCAGCACGAGCTCTGAAGAAAGATAGGGGGCAATCAATTCACATATGGTGTCCAGGGCACAGCTGGGGGCAGAATGTGGTCTATAACAAGCGGCAACGGTGAGGAATGGGAGTGGAGCTAGGCTCTGCAGGGCCTGGATTAACCTCCACATCACCAGAGGAACAGAGGAGGAGTAGGACAAGGGTACGGCTAAAGGCTATAAGAACTGGTCGTCTAGTACGTTCGGAACAGAGAGTAAAAGGAGCAGGTTTCTGGGCACGGTAGAATAGATTCAAGGCATAATGTACAGATAAAGGTATGGTGGATGTGAATACAGTGGAGGTTAACCTATGAGAGAGATAATGTCCCTAGAAACATAATTTAAACCAGGTGAGGTATGTGTGGGAGGTGGAACTAAAGGGTTAACTAAGGTGTATTGAGCAGGGCTAGAGGCTCTACAGTGAAATTAGGCAATAATTACTAACCAAGACAGCAATGGACAAGGCATATTGACATTAGGGAGAGGCATGCGTAGCCGAGTGATCATAGGGTCCAGTGAGTGGCTCGGGCCGGAGACAGGGCGATTCAGGCAGCTAGCGGGCCGGGGCTAGCAAGCTAGCAGAAGGGCCTTAGAGGGACGTCACGACAGAAGAAAGTCTGTTGTAGCCCCCTCGTGCTGTTACGTCTGCAGACCAGTCGTCGTGGATCAGCAGGGCTCCGTGGGGTAAGAGTCCAAGCCAATTGGCAGAATAGGTATAGCTGCCAAAGAATTTGTCCGATGGGCCTCTTATTAAGCTAACAGTCCGATATGCTCTACACAGCTAGCGGGCCGCGGCTAGCAGATGGGCATTCAGGGGACGTCGCAATGGAGGAGCCAGTTGATAAACCTCCTCGGGCGAATTACATCGGTAGTCCAGTCGTGATGGGTCGGCGGGGGTCCAGGCCAATTGGCAAAATAGGTATTATAGCCCAAGGAGTGGCTGATGGACCTTTTCGGCTAGCCGGGAGATGGGCCTAGCAAGGCTAGCTCCAGGCTAATATCCTTCATCTATGAATGAGTGCACAGGCTATTACAGCGTTTCCTAAACTTGGGACCCCAAAGGTGGCACATTTTGTTTTTTGCCCTTACACTATACAGCTGATTCAAACTATTAGTTGAATTAGCTGTGTAGTGCTAGGGCAAAAACCTAAACGTGCACCCCTTGGGGTCCCGAGTTTGGGAAACCTGGGGCTGTCATATTATTGCTCGTTGTTTATTGCGAACTAACAGTTTTGGATGTGGCTCACTGACCTTGCATAGCCAGGTCATGGATGTAGTGGCTCACCATCGCCATCTACCGGATAATTGAGATTACACCATAAAATAGTACTGCGACATTTACTATAGTTAATTATTGAAAAGTAGATGTTTTGGGGGCTCCTTATCGTACTGTCAACTACATTATGCTATTACCGACTTGTAAATACAGAGCACAACCATGCAGAGAACCATGCACAGTATGCGATTTTCTCCACCCGGAACTAGGGGTGTGTTCGTAAATTCATTAGTTATTCTGCACTCTGGCACACTCAAAGGGAGTGCTCTGAATCGTAGATAGCCAGAGTGAATTTACAAACGCACCCTAAATTTGATTGCTATTGTGACAGTACAGTATGAAGATGGGCTAAAACTGCTGTCTTATTCAAGCTCCACCACATACCTTTATTAATAAACACAACATGAAGGACTGAATAGTAGGTATGTGGTGGAGCTTGAGTATGTGGGCTCCGTTTATTTTATACCCACTTTTTTCGCCCCTGCACCCCACTAAAAGATGTACGTTTGATCACACTTTACCTCAAAGACCCTTGATTTTTTCTGATACCCAAATGTGTAATCATTGCACAAAGCATATTGATCATAAACATTTTGAATAATATAAACAGCACACAGTAAATTCTGCCAAAGTATTTTACACTTACAAGGCAATTATTTCATTCTTTATCTTTAATGAATTCAGGTAGGAATACAGTATGAAAACATGCCAGTCCCTGAAGAACATGGAAAGGCAATTGACAACACATGAAAAGGCATTTCAGTGATTCCCACACCCACATAGTTTATAAAAAGAAAAACAATCATACCAGGTTGTTGAACTCTTGACATTAAGCATTTTAACAGGAATGTTAGTTGTAATAGTCACTACAAAAATACAGCACAGAGAAACAGGAAAAGTTTGACAGTTGAATGTTAGTTTCATTACGAGAAATGCAATCTACCTCTTACTCAATATCGCATACAATCACTGCTTTACATAAAATGCCTTCTCCAAAAATGTATTAAGACAGACATAATAAATAATGAGAAAATACTAATAAATATAACTATTTAGAAACATAGATGTGTCATAGTTGTGTCATAGTTGCTCTAGAGGCTTCAAATGTAATGCAGCTGTATATTAAAATATCTTGCTCATTTCTTTAATATAGGGACAATGCATTGTCTGGCAGAATGATAATGAATATAGTAGTTAGCCAATAAAAAACATTACCCTTTACCAAAACCAGTCAGTATCTGGTGTGACCACCATTTACCTCATGCAATGCAACACATGTCCTTCACATAGAGTTGATCAGGCTGTTGATTGTGGCCTGTGGAATGTTGTTCCACTCTTCAATGGCTATGCGAACTTTCAGGATATTGGTGGGAATTGGAAAATGCTGTTGTGCACGTCAATCCAGAGCATCCAAAACATGCTCAATGGGTGACATGTCTGGTGAATATGCAGGCCTTGGAAGAACTGGGACATTTTCAGCTTCCAGGAATTGTGTACAGATCCTTTTTTTCTTTTCTTCCACCTTTATTTAACCAGGTATGCAAGTTGAGAACAAGTTCTCATTTACAATTGCGACCTGGTCAAGTTAAAGCAAAGCAGTTCGACACATACAACAACACAGAGCTACACATGGAGTAAAACAAATCCTTGCGACACGTTCATTATCATGCTGAAACATGAGGTTATGGCGACGGATGAATGGCATGCCAATGGTCCGCAGGATCTCGTCATGGCATCTCTGTGCATTCAAATTGCCGTCGATAAAATGCAATTGTGTTCGTTGTCCGTAGCTTATGCCTGCCCATACCATAATCCCACCATGGGGCACTCTGTTCACAACATTGACATCAGCAAACCGCTCACCAACACGGCACCTGCCATACATGTGGTCTGTGGTTGTGAGGCCGGTTGGATGTACTGCTAAAGTCTGCTTATGGTAGAGAAATGAACATTCAATTCTCTGGCAGTCAGCATGCCAATTGCAAGCTCCCTCAAAACATGAGACATCTGTGGTATTGTGTTGTGACAAAACTTCACATTTTAGAGTGGTATTTTGTCCCCAACACAAGGTGCACCTGTGTAATGATCATGCCGTTTAATCATCTTGTTGATATGCAACACCTGTCAGGTGGATGGATTATCTTGGCAAAGGAGAAATGCTGACTAATAGGGTTTGTGCATATGGAAAATTTCAGGGATCTTTTATTTCAGTTCATGAAACATGGGACCAACACTTTACATGTCGCATTTATATTAGTGTTCAGTGTACCTCTATGGCTGAACCTGTCATATTGTTTAAAATAACACCTTTGTCATTGGGGGATCAATGGAAACATCAAAAGGGGACAACATTCCACAACTGAACCCTCAAGTATCACCTACAGGAGTGCTGTGGCTGCTTCCTGTTATAGAAAAGGTAGTGATTATACATAGGGATTATAACAGTGTAAAATCATTCTATATTGATTTTGGTTGTGGAATGAGTTATAAAAATATATAGGGGATCATTAGAAGTATTCTTTCATACCTTAAAAAAAAGTCCTGTTGAGAAACTATTTGTTGATCCTTGTATATGTGCTTTTCCATAGTAAATTCTTGTTCTATAAGGGGACACTGTTTCCCGACTGAGTCCCTCTCTGGCCCAACTGTCTAATGCCACGAAGCGCTAGCTAAGACCCATCTTTACACACCAGAAACTATAGGCCCTGCTGGCTTCATGCCCTAAAATACTTTCTTAAAATGGTTTACCAAACACTGTACATTCTAGCCAATCCAGCATACAGGGTGTGTAAACATTCACATTGAGCTTGTGGAGCAAGGCCAAACATCTAAATATGTCACAGGGAATAAAAACATTTAAAAAATAAAATAAATTCTTCAAACAGTACTTCTGAACACCAATAGTGGCATTCTGTCATAGTGCCACAGTTTGAAATAAAATCATATATACCAATATAACGTAATGATAGTATAGTACAGGAAAGCTCAATATTGGAGATCTTCAGCAATCCAGTTTACAGGCAGGATGAATGAATCACAAAAGGGAGGAACAGTCTTGACGCCATTTGGTCACTGTTGTGAAGGCTTGTTTAGCCTCTTCTCTTCTCACATAAGGCAACTTATTAAATGTAGCATGTCTACCATTTCCTCGAATATAACAATACTAGGTGTCTCTTAGTTTCAGAGATGTGCAGGTCCTGACAGAGGCACCCGTTCGGAGATGCAATGCACAACAACTACAACTTAGATGTACTTGTCTAATACACCACCAACTGTGGTCTAATAGAAAAGGCACCTGTGCACTCAGACACAGTACTACCTAATCCTGTGCAGGGTTTGGAAAGTTCAAACGAGAAGGATCCCATCAATGGAATTTGGATGTATGGTCCCCATAATAGCATCTGGAGTGTGTAGCATTCCAAATGTACTCCCCTGTCTTTCTTTTCTCCGTTTCCCTTCTTTACCTCTGTCGCTTTATCCTTTTGTTTCTCTTTCATAAGGCCTTCAAAAAGTTTTCATCTTACACTCATCCCATCTATTGACTTCCTTTGACCTAATTGTCCTCACATTACAGTCCATTTCAGTCTTCAGTAAATCGTTCACTGCAACAAAAAAAAGAAAAAAAAAGAGAGATTGATTAGATAAGTTTCAATCCACAAAAAAAAAAAAAAGAACAACTCCAGTTTGGCCTTTTCCCAGTCAATCATGAAACTTACCTTCAGAAAACAACACCTGTGTGCCATCTATGATTAGTAGTTTCATTGTTTGGTACTGAGAGGTTGAGGTATTTCAGAGGTTGAGGCTAGGAGTGGGCGATATGGCCTAAAAATCATTTTTCAAACTTATGGGGATCTTTAAATGTTCTCTAAATTAAGCTTTGTTGTACAATTAAAGTAAAATTCACTGCATTTCAAACAGTCAGCAATAATGTAATGACTTCAGGGTGCGTGAAATTAGGCTAAATATAAGCCCCACTAATAATTTGATCAAACTAGTTTAACCTGCTTTTTTTGTAATAAAATCACCCATCTGGCTTTCAAGTCTATGAAAACACAATTTTTGTTACAAATTTATCCAGAACCATGCATAATGCACATTCACTAATAATGACTAACTTCTTATAGCAGGTATTGAGGCAGGGGGAGGGGCTTGGTGTCTGAGTGTAAACAGAGGAAGAGGCAAAGCAAGAGGTTTCACTTGCAAAAATCTGTCCAAAATTAGCACCATGCGTTTTTATGGGCTTATTTTGGACCTAAGCTTGTCACCTGCCTTCCCGCCTTTGGGACAACGACTCCCATTGTTAGGGCAGAGACATGAGCATCTCGTCATTAGGAGCGAAAGACAAGACAACATGAGAACAAGCGGACATAAACGCCCATAAAATTTAAATACAGGCATTTGGATTATTACGCAAAAACATACATTTAAATGAATCAAATGAATTTGATATATCGCCCAGCCCTATTTGGGCTATTGAGAGTGTTACGGAATATTAGGATTGGTCTTAGGAGCATGATTATACACTACCACACTCCATTCCCAGGGGGGCAACAGCAACTGGGTTCAATTTGAACTTTCAAGCCTTGATAAAGCCCACAGGTGCAGCCAATCATGAGGATCACAACTTGAGAGCGAGCATCTCTCGGCTTGACAGTGTTTTGTTTTAGTTCGTTTTGTAAATATGCATTTTGGTAGCCCTTTTGAACAATAAACTATTATCTGCGGAGCTGGCCCTGGATCCAGTTAAGTTTGCTGTCTCCTGAGCACATGTACATTAGTGTTGCAAGGTATACCGAAACGTATGTACTTTTTCGACACTAGAATAAGAAAAACTGTTCCGTACTAGAATGTTACTTTCTGTACTTCTGTCAAATGTGTCACGTCGTCTACTGATTGTGGATAAAGTCCATCAGCGCAGCCAATGTCCCCATACATTGCAAGAGCACCAGGCCTGCTCCACTTAACCATAGCTAGCTCTAGCCTGCCATGAGGAACCACTGAACTCACTGGGAGTCTGGGCTGCAGACCCTGCGGCAGAACCAATCAGTTGGATTTTAAATTTTTTAATTTAACCTTTATTTAAACTAGGCAAGTCTGTTAAGAACAAATTCTTATTTACAATGACGGCCTACTCCAGCCAAACCCGGACGACACTGGGCCAATTGTGCTCCACCCTATGGGACTCCCAATCACGGCCGGATGTGATACAGCCTGTATTGCACACTCCCTCAAAACTTGCGACATTTGTGGCACTGTGTTGTGTGACTAAACTGCACAAATTAGTGGCCTTTTATTGTCCCCAGCACAAGGTGCACCTGTTTAATGATCATGCTTTTTACATCAGTTTTTGTAGCCCTGTCAGGTGGATGTATTATTATTATGATGGATGTATGCTCTCGGAGGATGTGTTGGTACCATTCCTTATTCATGGCCGTGTTCTTAGACAAAATTGTGAGTGAGCCCACTCCCTTGGCTGAGAAGCAACCCCACACATGAATGGTCTCAGGATGCTTTACTGTTGGCATGACACAGGACTGATGGTAGCGCTCACTTTGTCTTCTCCGGATAAGCTTTTTTCCGGAAGCCCCAAACAATCGGAAAGGGGATTCATCAGCAGTCCAATCCCAGTCCTCAGCAGTCCAATCCCTGTACCTTTAGCAGAATATCAGTCTGTCCCTGATGTTTTTCCTGGAGAGTGGCTTCTTCGCCTCATTGTGCGTGCAGATGCACTCACACCTGCCTGCTGCCATTCCTGAGCAAGCTTTGTACTGGTGGTGCCCCGATCCCGCAGCTGAATCAACTTTAGGAGACGGTCCTGGCGCTTGCTGGACTTTCTTTGGGGCCCTGAAGCCTGCTTCACAACAATTGAACCGCTCTCCTTGAAGTTCTTGATGATCCGATAAATGGTTGATTTAGGTGCAATCTTACTGGCAGTAATATCCTTGCCTGTGAAGCCCTTTTGTGCAATGATGACGGCACGTGTCTTGCAGGTAACCATGGCTGACAGAGGAAGAACAATGATTCCAAGCACCACCCTCCTTTTGAAGCTTCCAGTCTGTTATTCAAACTCAATCAGCATGACAGAGTGATCTCCACCTGTGTTAATGAGAGAATCACTGACATGATGTCAGCTGGTCCTTTTGTGGCAGGGCTGAAATGTAGTGGAAATGTTTTTGGGGGGATTCAGTTCATTTGCATGGCAAAGAGGGACTTTGAAATTAATTTCAATTCATCTGATCACTCTTCATAACATTCTGGAGTATATGCAAATTGCCATCATACAAACTGAGGCAGCAGACTCCGTGAAAAGTATTATTTGTGTCATTCTCAAAACTTTTTTTGGCCACGACTGTGTATGTATATAGTCGTGGCCAAAAATATTGGTACCCTTGCACTTTTTTTCAAATAATGCACAATTTCTTCCAGAAAACTGTTGAAATAAAAACATATTTTGGTATCCACATAGGTCTTTGGTATGCAGTTAAAAAAAAAAAAAATTATAATAATTTACTAAATTAGCTAATTCCACAAAGAAATCCTAAAATGGCCCAAACAATATTATTGGCACCTTCTAGAAGTAGTTAGAAATAATTAGATTTCAAACAGGGGATTCTCATTTACTTTGGAATTGAACTCATCTATGGTGAGTTGAAGGTGACTGCAGTAAAAATCACATATTCAACCAATAGAGAATAGGACTCATTCTCCTGTTTTGTGTCACTGTGTGTACCACAATAAGCATGGACAAAAGAAAGGAAACCAGATCATTATCTGAGGAGGTCAGACAAGATTGTGGCCAAGCATGGACAATCTCGGAGACCTTGATGTTCCCGTTTCCACCGCAAGTAATGTTATCAAGAAGTTTAAGGCCCATGCCACTGTAGCAAACATCCCTGGATGTGGTCGCAAGAAAACTTGATGGAAGACTGCAGTGAAGGATTGTTCGAATGGTGGAGAAAGCACCTCAACTGCCACACAGAGTCAAGCTGACCTTCAGACACAAGGTATGACAGTTTCAACTCGCACCATCCATCGCCAACTCAATGAAAGGGGGTTATATGGAGACCCAGGAGGACCCCACTGCTGAGAGACATAAAGCCCAACTGAAATTTGCCAAAACACACCTGAACATGCCAAAATCCTTCTGGGAGAACAGATGAGACCAAATTAGAGATTTTTGTTAAAGCACACCATCTCTATGTTTACAGAACACAAAATTAAGCTTTCAAAGAAAAGAACACCTTCCCAACAGTCAAGCCTGGAGCAGGTTCAGTGATGTTAAGGGGTTGCTTTGCTGCCTCTGGCACTGGGTGCCTTGAACGTGTGCATGGCATCATGAAGTCAGGTAAATACCAAGGTATTTGAGCGCAATATCGCACCCAGTGTCAGAAAGCTGGGTCTCCGTCGAAGGTGATGGGTCTTCCAGCAGGACAATGACCCCAAACACACTTCAAAAAGCACCCAGGAATGATTCAAGACAAAACGCTCGACTGTTCTGAAGTGGCCAGCAATGAGTCCAGATCTAAATTACATTGAAAACTTGTGGAGAGATCTGAAAACAGCACATAGGAGAAGGCACCCTTCTAATCTGGGAGAACTGGAGCAGTTTTTACAAGAGGAGTGGGCCAAACTGACTGTACAGAGGTGCAGGAAGCTCATCAATGGTTATAGGAAGCGCTTGATTGCAGTTATTTTGACCAAAGGCTTTGCTACCAAATATTAAGTCGAGAGTGTCAATTTTGTCAATGCCATTTCTATTTATTTTCAGATTTAATAAATGGATATATTAAGTTCTGAATCAAAAACAAAAAG
Source organism: Salvelinus namaycush (assembly GCF_016432855.1). Taxonomy (NCBI): domain Eukaryota; kingdom Metazoa; phylum Chordata; class Actinopteri; order Salmoniformes; family Salmonidae; genus Salvelinus; species Salvelinus namaycush. Next base: position 39,706,786 of record NC_052333.1, read on the forward strand.
GTGCTGTACTATTAACAGTGAAATGAAGAATTGTGGAGACCAAATACTTTGTTCAACTTATTTGAGAAAATTGTGAGTTTATACACACACGCGTGTAATAAACTCAGCAAAAAAAGAAACATCCTCTCACTGTCAACTGCATTTGGTTTCAGCAAACTTAACATGTGTGAATATTTGTATGAACATAACAAGATTCAACAACTGAGCCCCGTGTGGCTCAGTTGGTAGAGCATGGCGCTTGCAACGCCAGGGTTGTGGGTTCGATTCCCACGGGGGGCCAGTACAAAAAAAAAAAAAAGTATGAATGTATGTACTTGTAAGTCGCTCTGGATAAGAGCGTCTGCTAAATGACTTAAATGTCAAATGTAAACTGAGACATAAACTGAACAAGTTCCACAGATATGTGACTAACAGAAATGGAATAACAGAAATGGGGGGGGCCAAAATCAAAAGTAACAGTCAGTATCTGGTGTGGCCATCAGCTGCATTAAGTACCGCAGTGCATCTCCTCCTCGTGGACTGCACCAGATTTGCCAGGTCTTGCTGTGAGATGTTACCTCACTCTTCCAAGGCACCTGCAAGTTCCCGGACATTTCTGGGGGGAATGGCCCTGACCCGCCGAGGTCCCAGACGTGCTCAATGGGATTGAGATCCGGGCTCTTCGCTGGCCATGGCATTCCTGTCTTGCAGGAAATCACACAGAATGAGCAGTATGGCAGGTGGCATTGTCATGTCCGGATGAGCCTGCAGGAAGCGTACCACATGAGGGAGGAGGTAGTCTTCCCTGTAACGCACAGCATTGAGATTGCCTGCAATGACAACAAGCTCCGTCCGATGATGCTGTGACACACTGCACCAGACCATGACGGACTCTCCACCTCCAAAATCAATCCCGCTCTAGAGTACAGGCCTTGGTGTAACGCTCATTCCTTCGACGATAAACATGAATCCGACCATCCCCCCTGGTGAGACAAACTCACGACTCGTTAGTGAAGAGCACTTTTTGCCAGTCCTGTCTGGTCCAGCGACGTTGGGTTTGTGCCCATAGGTGACGTTGTTGCCGGTAGTGTCTGGTGAGGACCTGCCTTACAACAGGCCTACAAGCCCTCAATCCAGCCTCTCTCAGCCTGTTGCGGACAATCTGAGCATTGATGGAGGTATTGTGCATTCCTGGTGTAACTCGGGCAGTTGTTCTTGCCATCCTGTACCTGTCCCGCAGGTGTGACGTTCGGATGTACCGATCCTATGCAGGTGTTGTTACACGTGGTCTGCCACTGCCAGGACGATCAGTTGTCTGTCCTGTCTCCCTGTAGCGCTGTCTTAGGCGTCTCACAGTACAGACATGGCAATTTATTGCCCTGGCCACATCCTCAGTCCTCATGCCTCCTTGCAGCATGCCTAAGGCACATTCACGCAGATAAGCAGGAACCCTGGGCATCTTTCTTTTGGTGTTTTCAGAGTCAGTAGAAAGGCCTCTTTAGTATCCTAAGTTTTCATAACTGTGAACTCAATTGCCTACCGCGTGTAAGCTGTTAGTGTCCTCACGACCGTTCCACAGGTGCATGTTCATTAATTGTTTATGGTTCATTGAACAAGCATGGGAATCTGTGTTTAAACCCTTCACAATGAAGATCTGTGAAGTTATTTGGATTTTTACAAATTATCTTTGAATTATATACACTGCTCAAAAAAATAAAGGGAACACTTAAACAACACAATGTAACTCCAAGTCAATCACACTTCTGTGAAATCAAACTGTCCACTTAGGAAGCAACACTGATTGACAATAAATTTCACATGCTGTTGTGCAAATGGAATAGACAAAAGGTGGAAATTATAGGCAATTAGCAAGACACCCCCAATAAAGGAGTGATTCTGCAGGTGGTGACCACAGACCACTTCTCAGTTCCTATGCTTCCTGGCTGATGTTTTGGTCACTTTTGAATGCTGGCGGTGCTCTCACTCTAGTGGTAGCATGAGACGGAGTCTACAACCCACACAAGTGGCTCAGGTAGTGCAGCTCATCCAGGATGGCACATCAATGCGAGCTGTGGCAAGAAGATTTGCCACTGTCAATCAGTGTTGCTTCCTAAGTGGACAGTTTGATTTCACAGAAGTGTGATTGACTTGGAGTTACATTATGTTGTTTAAGTGTTCCCTTTATTTTTTTGAGCAGTGTATATCACACACACACACACACACACACACACAAAGAAAAGCATATTTTTTTTGTCCATTAAAATAACATCAAATTGATCAGAAATACAGTGGAGACATTGTTAATGTTGTAAATGAGTATTGTAGCTGGAAACGGCAGATTATTTTAATGGAATATCTACATAGGCGTACAGAGGCCCATTTTCAGAAACCATCACTCCTGTGTTCCAATGGCACGTTGTGTTAGCTAATCCAAGTTTATCATTTTAAAAAGGCTAATTGATCATTAGAAAACTATTTTGCAATTAATGTTAGCACAGCTAAACTGTTGTTCTGATTAAAGAAGCAATAAAACTGGCTTTCTTTAGACTAGTTGAGTATCTGGATCATCAGCATTTGTGGGTTCGATTACAGGCTCAAAATGGCCAGAAACAAAGACATTCTGAAACTCGTCAGTCTATTCTTGTTCTGAGAAATGAAAGCTATTCCATGTGAGAAATTGCCAAGAAACTGAAGACCTCGTACAACGCTGTGTACTACACCCTTCACAGAACAGCGCAAACTGGCTCTAACCAGAATACAAAGAGGAGTGGGAGGCCCCGGTACACAACTGAGCAAGAGGACAAGTACAGTTGAAGTCGGAGGTTGGAGTTGGAGTCCTTAAAACTTGTTTTTTCAACCACTCCACACATTTCTTGTTAGCTTCTCTAGGGTAGGGGGCAGTATTTTGACATCCAGGTGAAAAGCATGCCCAAAGTAAACTGCCTGTTACTCAGGCCCAGAAGCTAGGATATGCATATAGTTGGTAGATTTGGATAGAAAACACTAAAGTTTCCAAAACTATTAAAATAATGTCTGTGAGTATAACAGAACTGATATGGCAGGCGAAAACCTGAGAAAAATCCATCCAGGAAGTGGGATATGTTTGTAGTTTTCCATAGACTGCCTATTCAGATTCCAATGACTTAGGACTCAAATTGTACTTCCTATTGCTTCCACTAGATGGCAACAGTCTTTAGAAATTGTTTCAGGCTTGTATTCTGAAAAATGAGGGAGTAAGACCAGTCTGAATGAGTGGACACTGCAGTGTCAGGTTTTTCATGCGCACAACCGAGAGCACGCCTTTCTTGTTTTCCTTTTATTTTGACGAAGCTATTGTCCGGTTGAAATGTTATTGATTATTATGACTAAAAACAACCTGAGGATTGATTATAAACATCATTTGACATGTTTCTACAAACTTCAGATACTTTTCGGATTTTTTGTCTGGCTGTTGTGACTGCCTTTGAGCCTGTGGACAAAACGCGTGAACAAAACAGAGGTTTTTGGATATAAAGAGTGACTATCGAACAAATCTAACATTTATTGAGTAAATGGGAGTCTTGTGAGTGCAACCATATGAAGATCATCAAAGGTAATAGATCAATTTTATCGCTATTTCTGACTTTGTTACTACTACTTGGCTGGTAACTGTTTTTAATGGGCGCTATTCTGTAATCTGCTGGGCGCTATTCTCAAATAATCTACTTTGTGCATGACACAAGTAATATTTCCAACAATTGTTTGCACAGATTATTTCACTTATAAATTCCCTATCACAATTCCAGTGGGTCAGAAATTTACATACACTAAATTGACTGCCTTTAAACAGCTTGGAAAATTCCAGAAATTGATGTCATGGCTTTAGAAGCTTCTGATAGGCTAACTGACATCATTTGAGTCAATTGGAGGTGTACCTGTGGATGTATTTCAAGGCCTACCTTCAAACTCAGTGCCTCTTTGCTTGACATCATGGGAAAATCAAAAGAAAAATCAGCCAGATGAGCTGTTGCCGGTTGGTGCACTTGATTCAAAAGTCCTACTCACCGGGTAAGCAGGGTGTTCCCATGAGACAAACTCCGCCTACCCGGTAAATCGAGTGCACCTACTGCGCTGCCCAAACAGATAGCTCAAATCACCGTGGCTACAGAGCTTCCATGAAGTTTAATAAGCTACGTTAAATTTAATAACTTTTAAAACCATTACCACAGAGACTGTCAACGAATACAACAAAGCGCTGCTGTATTAAGAAATATTTAACTTTCTCTGGTCATAGGAACAACATGAATTTGTGCATGAGTCAGATGCGGTGCGACTCGAGTTTCGCCATCAGGTGGAAGACGGTGTCCCCTCTCTCTGGTCTCACCAGAGGAAAGGAAGGAGAAAGCAGTTGGGAAAAATCGTTTTGAACAGTCATCCAGCTCGGAATTCCAAGTCAAACTCTGGCATCTTTCTAGAGCTCCGACTTTTCGACCTGAAGATCACCGACGTCGTGATTTGACCTCGTTGACCATCAGATGCAGGTACCATCAGTCCAGTAAAATAAAAAAGCTAACTTCAATTCATGCTCCACAGTGCCTCCACAGAGCTTTGATAAGAAAATAGATCAGTTGGTTTAGCACTTGCTAAACCAACTGATCTATTTTCTTATCAAAGCTCCAGTTTTGAAATATGGTCTGATTAACAATATTGGCAGGCCAATCACATAGCCAATATGCTGTGATAATGTATTAGGCCTACTGCCCAAACCTCATTCCTACAAAACTGTTGCGCAGTAGATCTCAGCTTGCTTTTTGACTGCGAAAGTGATCTTGACTCAGAAAAGGTTGGTGACCACTGCACTAAGCCATCCATGGAATGAGTTTGACACCCCAGGGTTAAGGTATTGAATATTTTCATTGTTAGACATTGATAGGTTGAGGTATTGACCGGTTGACTTTTGGCATACTTACATAACAGCTGCTTGTCTGAGGAACTATGTCACTGAGTGAGATGACGTCACATCCACCAATGCACTCGTCAACTGACGACACTGAGGTCACTGCTTCAAAACTGAGGACAAGACATATCATTTGTTTGTGTGTGTAGAGCATATACCTTATAGTGGAAAGGTCTGAGAATGCATTTCCCCCTTACCTTTTGGGGGTGCTAGCGTCCTCTGTACTGGCTGCCTCATGGACCTCCTCTCCCACAGACCTGTGAGAGGACAGATTAATAAACACATGATTCAACCATATAAATATAAACATGACACAGATGTGATGCAGTGATGAGACCATGGGAAATTACTCAATACAACAGCATAACAAGACAGCTTGGCGAAAGACACACACAAACCTGACGGAGGGAGCTGTGGTAGCGAGCTTCGAGCTTCCCAACAAGGAATTGAAGAGGGTTGTTTCAACAGAGTTACTGGTGACAACATCGTGTGTGTTTTTTTTTGGTGGTATGTCAGGGCATCCTGACTGCACCACTGGGGGGAGGGACAACACATAAATCATTTGTTTTGTAAAAGGTGTCAACCACTGATACGTGCTCTCAACTGGAACTTCCAATGACAACTATATCCTTAATAATAAAATGATAAAATTACATAAAATGTATTCCAAAACTCCCCTCCCATTGCTCACCGCTGACTCCCTCAGTCTCTGTACTTTGGGAGTGTGGGACACCTAGGCTGCTGCTACTGCTGGGCTGGGGGAATGGAAAGGGTCTGGAGCTTGCAGTGTTGGCCCTCCGTAAGCCTCCCTGGGTCCCCACTCGGCTCTTCTTTGATGGGGATGTCTTCACTGGAGGGGAAAGGGAGAGGAAGGGGTGGTGAGAGGACTGGTACTCTGGCTGAGTTCCGAATCTCTACCCTTCTCAACAAGTGTGCACTCGTTCACGCCCCATTATGCATTTAAAACCATTGTATTGGTGCAAGCATGGCTGGAAGGAGTTTCCACCGTAATCCTCACAATAGTAAATTCCTTATCAATACATGACAGGGAGTGCACACTTCTAGAGAAGGGTAGAGAATCAGGACGCAGCCATTGTGTAGAGAGGTTTTGTAGAGTAACACTCAAGCGCTTACATGGAATCTTCTTGAAGACTGTATTGCACATGAATTTCTGAAAGCGGTCTGCGTAGAAACCTGGTCTGTGCACTGACACTGTATCCTGGAAGAAAGAGGGGTTTAAAATACCAGATAGCTTATGAAAAAGGTCACCACAGAGGATAGTGTGTCTGAACACTTACCCCATCGTGGACCAGAGCTTTCCAGGAGTGCTCGATCTTCTTCACAAACCTGACCAAACACAAGACATGGGTTGCTTACTACAGACCAGGGTTGGAGTCACTTGCATTTTAATTCAGGAAGTAAAACCACATTCCAATTCTTCCCAATTGAAAAACATTGAAGAGAACTGGAATCAGTATACTTGCTAAATTTACTGAAATTGAATTGACCCCAACCATGCTATCGACCTAATCAATTCCTCCAAGACTGCAGCGTTTTTTGGCGATAGTTGTGGGCCAAAATTCTTCATTTTGCAGAGGCAATTCAGGTATTTAGCTAAGCAATTTGCAATGATTTTGTCAAAAATGGGCTGACGGGGGAAAACATTTGACGTGTTGTTTGATTGAACCATTTTATGACGTAAAAGTGTGGCTATTGGTTAACTGCGAGCCCTCTCTGTAGTGCGGTGATCGGACAGTTATATAAGTTGACTGTTTTATTCGGTAATAGTGCGGTGATTGCATTTGATGCGAGGACTTGCAAATTTGACCAGAGAATTGTGGATTTTGCGAAAACTCTTGCGATTGCAGAATTGCAAATTACTGGAGGGACAGCCTAATGTATTCATAGTTTCACACCTACTTCAGACAGACACAAATGCAGACAAAACTATAAAATATACCACTACGTACAATAAGAGCAGTAGTTAGTTACCTGTAGGACTGCAGAATGTCGATTATGCCAATGTACACCAGCATCCTCTTACCCTTGGAATTGCGTGCCGGAATACCTCCCATGCTGCAAGGACAGAGAGAATACATCATGCACTAACAAACAAGTCATTTCAGTCCAAATTTGAACTTATCTTCATCAGCCTACAATACATATCCTATTTCTTCAGATATGCAGACGTAACGTGTCTAATGATCAAATCGAGATGTGTAGCGGACATACAAGGTAACCAATCACTGGCCTTGTTTAAGCTCCTGAAACAAAAGAGAATGCATAATACTCACTTGTCCTCAGTGTCCAATGCTCCCTTGCCGTGCGCCTCTCCTTGGATGGCCTCTATGGCAGTGCAGTAGAGGGACTTCTGGCCCTGTGACGGTGGGGGCCTCTGGTCGGCCGCCTCCTCTCCAGCCCGCTCCCGGGCCGCCTGCTCCAGGTTGTGGATCCCCACCAGCATGCTGTAGTCCATGATCTTAAAGCTCTGTAGCAGCTACATGGGATAAAGGAGTCAGGACTAGGGCTGTTGCGGTGACCGTATTACCGCCACACTGGCAGTCATGACCGCAGTCAAATTCCACGTCACGGTAATCTCCTCTTATGCATTCTGGACATGAGTTGGTAGTACCCAACTCAATAACTACCAACAGGCCGCTGATGGCCTGGTACTCAGTGCTCGATTGTTCCTCTAACCACTGAGATCAATGCAAATGAAAATCACATCAAAACAGTATCATGCTTTTAAAACTCACTGTTAGGCTACATTTCATTACCTCACCATGATGATCAATTTGAAGAAAGACGCTCAACAACAGGTTGAAACTGAGTGGAAAACATGGTTGTTGTGGATGTTGTTTCAGAGCCAAACAACGAAATGGACAGAGCTTTCTAAGGTGATGATTAATTCAAAGCATTTAAGACGTTGCATGTAGAACACCCATATTAGAGCATATTAGTGCATTCGGAAAGTAAATCAGACCCCATCCCTTTTTCCACATTGAGGCGGAATAAGGATAAGGCTGTAACGTAACAATCTACACACAATACCCCATAATGACAATGCAAAAACAAGTTTAGACATTTTTGCAAATTTATTACAAATAAAAAAAGATACCTTATTGACATAAGTATTCAGACCCTTTGCTATGAGACTCGAAGCTCATGTGCATCCTGTTTCCATTAATCATTCTTGATCTTTCTACAACTTGATTGGAGTCCACCTGTGGTAAATTCAATTGACTGGACAAGATTTGGAAAGGCACACTCATGTCTATATAAGGTCCCACAGTTGACAGTGTATGTCAGAACAAAAACCAAGCCATGAGGTTGAAGGAATTGTCTGTAGATCTATGAGACAGGATTGTGTCGAGACACAGATCTGGGGAAGGGTACCAAAAAATGTCTGCAGCATTGAAGGTCCCCAAGAACACAGTGGCCTCCATTATTCTTAAATGGTTGAAGTTTGGAACCACCAAGACTCTTCCTAGAGCTGGCCGCCCGGCCAAATTGAGCAATCGGTGGAGAAAGGCCTTGGTCAGTGAGGTGACAGAGCTCCAGAGTTCATCTGTGGAGATGGGAGAACATTCCAGAAGGACAACCGTTGCAGCACTCCACCAATCTGGCAGTTATGGTAGCGTGGCAGACAGAAGCCACTCCTCAGTAAAAGGTACATGACAGCTCGCTTGGAGTTTGCCAAAAGGCACCTAAAGGACTCTCAGAACATGAGAAACAAGATTCTCTGGTCTGATGAAACCAAGATTGAACTATTTGGACTGAATGCCAAGCGTCACGTCTTGATGAAACCAGGCACCATCCCTACTGTGAAGCATGGTGGTGGCAGCATCATGCTGTGGGGATGTGTTTCAGAGACAGGACAGGGAGACTAGTCAGGATAGAGGAAAAGAGAAAGAGCAATGTATAGAGATCCTTGATGAAAATCTGCTCCATAGCGCTCAGGACCTCAGACTGGGGCGAACGGTCACCCTCCAACAGGACAATGACCCTAAGCACACAGCTCAGACAAAGCAGGAGTGACTTCAGGACAAGTCTCTTGAATGTCCTTGAGTGGCCCAGCCAGAGCCCGGACTTCAACCCTATCCAACATCTATGGCGAGACCTGAAAATAGCTGTGCAGCAACGCTCTCCATCCAACCTGACAGAGCTTGAGAGGTTCTGCACAAAATAAATGGGAGAAACTCCCCAAATACAGGTGTGCCAAGTGTGTAGCGTCATAACCAAGAAGACTTGAGGCTGTAATCCCTGCCAAATATTTATGCATAATGGATGGACTGGTTACCTTATGCTACGCTACAAACTTTCTATCCATGAGTCAGAGAGAACGTATAGGAAGTATGGCAATGCTGTGCAGGGCAGCTTACAAGTATAGTGAATTTGATTAATAGGGCTTTTATATTTTCATTACTAACAGCCTGACAATTTTATTTTTTACATTTTTATTTTACCTTTATTTAACTAGGCAGTTAAGAACAAATTATTATTTTCAATGACGGCCTAGGATACAGAATATCTCACCACCATACGTTTCCATCTCCTTCATTCCTTTCTCGAGCGCGCAGAGATAGGGGCTGTCAACAGTTGAAATATGTTTCATTGTGAAAACATGTCACAATCGATGTTCCCAAACAGATTTCACCATTAAGCATTGGATAGCTGCAGGAACATGGTTAGAAAGCCCATGGCATACAGAGTTCGGGCGGAATATCACCGGTTGCGCAACGGAAGGCTGCATGCTCAAGCACAGTGGTTAATGCGTAAAGTTAAAGAAGTGTTCTTATAAAGGCCAGACATTTCTCAATGCAATCCCGTGTGAAAGCAGAGTTTCGATGGCTGCCACTAAAAAGAGGAGGATCCAAGCTGCTATTATACTTATTTCTCAGCTGCTCTGCTATAAAAGCGAGTGGCCTACTTGGTACACTTGGTATTCGAGTGCATACAGATGACATGTATTTTTTCCCCTGCACTTGTTCTTACCCATTTCATAAAGGGACATTCTAAATCAAAACACATTTTTTATATTAGTAAAGACAAGATTCAATTGAGAATAGTCTGATTAGTGAAAATATGATCACTTGAGAGAACAGGGTGTGCAACCTGCAGCAAGGAACATAGTGCAAGTTTTTGTGACTTTTTCAAATAGTCAATAGCCTATAGTCGCATCATGCAGCCCATATCTGTTTTGATCTCTAAGACATTCGAAGGTTTGTATCATTCACAACTACATTTGCCAAATAACTAAATCTAGTGTATAGGACCGGTTTCAAATGATACACTTTACACTCAACATAGCCACTCACTCTGGAATGGGAAAAATATAATTTTATTCAGCTACGTTCAATTATATTATTCTTACAATAAAATAATGCCACAGGACTTATTAATTAACTAGCCTACAGCCTATGGCATGGCACATCGCCTGATAACATACAGTAGACTGACTGATATTTGGTTCTTCTGAAATACATTTCTCATATTTCTAGACCTGTCTATTTTAGACCTGCCTAAAATAAATAATGTGATGGTTATATATTAAATGGATTTATTCATCTTTTTTAAATGTAGATATTCCAAAGGCGTGCATCAGCGGCTTGTATACCGGCAGCCCTGGAGATGGTAAACATGTTTATGTTCATTAATGGTCAATTACCGTGAGACCAGCAGGCATTTGCATGACAGTAACCATCTGACAAAATGTCATGACCGCCACAGCCCTAGTCAGTACTCAGAAGAACTTTGAGTACCAATTTTGGGTCAGGTTAGCATTTTAGATTACAAGGAATAAGATTACATGGACAAAGGGGACTCGATTCTAGAACTACACTCCTACTCTGTGATGTGCAACTAGATTATTATATATATTTTTTTACTCTAGACCACCTTTACGCCACACACAGAGACGCTTACAAAGCTCTCCCACGCTCTCTATTTGACAAATCTGACCATAATTATATCCTCCTGATTCCTGTTTACAAGCAAAAACTTAAGCAAGAGGTACCAGTGACTCGCACAAAACAGAAGTGGTCAGATGACGCAGATGCTATGCAACAGGACTGTTTTGCTAGCACAAACTGGAATATGTTCCGGGATTCATCCGATGACCTTGAGAAGTATACCATTGGGCTCCCAAGTGGTGAAGTGGTCTAAGACACTGCATGTTTCAAGCAGACCAGCATAGTCCCTGTGCCCAAGAATGCCAAGGTAACATACCTAAATGACTACCGACCTGTAGCACTCATGTATGTACCATGAACTGCTTTGAAAGGCTGGTAATAGCTCACATCAACACCATAATCCCAGTAACCCTAGACCCACTACAATTCGCATACCATCCCAACAGATGATGCAATCTCTATTGCACTCCACACTGCCCTTTCACACCTGGACAAAAGGAACACCTATGTGAGCATGCTGTTTGTTGACTTCAGCTCAGTGTTCAACACCATGGTGCCCTCAAAGCTCATCACTAAGCTAAGGACCCTGGGGAGACTAAACACCTCCCTGTGTAACAGGATCTTGGACTTCCTGAGGGCCACACCCAGGTGGTAAGGGTATGCAACATCATCTGTCACGCTGATCCTCAACACAAGGGCCCTTCAGCGGTGCATGCTTAGTCCCCTCCTGTACTCCCTGTTCACCCACGACTGTGTGGCCAAGCATGACTCCAATACCATCATTAAGTTTGTTGACGACAATGGTAGTAGGCCTGGTCACCGACAACAATAAGACAGCCTATAGGGAGGGGGTCAGAGACCTGGCAGTGTGGATTCAGGACAACAACTTCACCCTCAATGTGAGCAAGACAAAAGGAACTGATTGTGGACTACAGGAAAAAGGAGGGCTGAGCACACCCCCCATTTACATCGACAGGGCTGTAGTAGAGCGGGTCGAGCGATTTCAAGTTCCTTGGTGTCCACATCACTAACAAAGTATCATGGTCCAAACACACCAAGAAAGTCGTGAAGAGGGCATGACAACACCTATTCCCCCGCAGGAGACTGAAAAGATTTGGCATGGGTCCTCAGATCCTCAAAAGGTTCTCAGATCCTCAAAAGGTTCTACAGCTGCACCATCGAGAGCATCCTGATGGGTGCATCACCGCTTGGTATGGAAACTGCTCGGCATCCAACCGCAAGGCGCTACAGAGGGTAGTGCGTATGGCGCAGACTCCAGCCACCCAAGTGATACTGTTCTCTCTGCTACCGCACGGCAAGCAGTACCGGAGCTCCAAGTCTAGGTCCAAAAGGCTCCTACCCCCAAGCCATAAGACTGCTAAACAGTTCATCAAATGGTTCCCCAGACTATTTTCATTGACCCCCCTTTTTTTACACTGCTGCTACTCGCTGTTTATTATCTATGCATTGTCACCTCACCCCTGCCTACAGCACCAGTCAAAAGTTTGGACACACTCATTCAAGGGTTTTTCCGCATATGTGGGAACTCCTTCAAGATTGTTGGAAAAGTATTCCAGGTGAAGCTCGTTGAGAGAATACCAAGCTTGTGCAAAGCTGTCATCAAGGCAAAGGGTGTCAACTTCGAAGAATCTCATATTTTGATTTGTTTAACACTTTTTTGGTTACTATATGACTCCATTTGTGTCATTTCATAGTTTTGATGTCTCCACTATTATTCTACAATGTAGAAAATAGTAAAAAATAAAGAAAAACCCTTGAATGAGTAGGTGTGTCCAAACGTTTGGCTGGTACTGTACATATTACCTCAATTACTTTGACTAACCTCTACCCCAACACATTGACTCGGTACTGGTTCCACCTGTATATAGCCTCGTATTGATATTTTATGGTGTACATTTATTTTGTTACTTCAGCTTATTTTATACCAAATATCTTTTTTTAACTTAAAAAAACTGCACTGTTGTATTCGGCGCATGTGACAAATACAATTGGATTCGTTTTCCAAAAAAGTGAACCCGTTAAACACTGAGTGGTTAAACAGATGTTTAGCCTGTTAACCCCCCATGAAAGCTACAATTGTCTTTTTGGAAATCGACTTACATTTTGAAACCAAAATATACTTAGCATAGTATACAATATTAAACGTTGTTTAGAAAATGCAACGAGACGGCGTCAGATTTTGAGGTTAAATCCACTTTGTGTTTTGTTTCCTTGCCACGATACTAACAAGTATCACAATTAGAGGTTGACCAATTAATCGGCATGGCCCATTAATTAGGGCCGATTTCAAGTTTTCATAAATCGGGTATTCTGCATTTTTGGACGCCGATTATATTACATTCCATGAGGCAACTGTGTGGCAGGCTGACCACCTGTTACGCGAGTGCAGCAAGGAGCCAAGGTAAGTTGCTAGCTAGCATTAAACTTATCTTATAAAAAACAATCAATCTTCACATAATCACTAGTTAACTACACATGGTTGATGATATTACTAGGTTAACTAGCTTGTCCTGCGTTGCATATAATCAATGCGGTGCCTATTAATTTATCATTGAATCACAGCCTACCTCGCCAAACGGGGGATGATTTAACAAAAGAGCATTCGCGAAAAAAGCAGTCGTTGCACGATTGTACCTAACCATAAACATCAATGCCTTTATTAAAATCAATACATAGAACTATATATTTAGTTAAAAGAAATTCATGTTAGCAGGCAATATTAACTAGGGAAATTGTTTCACTCCTCTTGCGTTCATTGCACGCAGAGTCAGGGTATATGCAGCAGTTTGGGCCTCCTGGCTCGTTGCGAGCTAATTTGCCAGAATTTTACATAATTATGACATAACATTGAAGGTTGTGCAATGTAACAAATATTTAGACTTAGGGTTGCCACACGTTCGATAAAATACGGAACGGTTCCGTATTTCACTGAAAGAATAAACGTTTTGTTTTCGAAATGATAGTTGCCGGATTTGCCCATATTAATGACCTAAAGCTCGTATTTCTGTGTTTATTATAATTAAGTCTATGATTTGATATTTGATAAAGCAGTCTGACTGTGCGGTGGTAGGCGGCAGGAGGCTCGTAAGCATTCATTCAAACTTTACTGTGTTTACCAGCAGCTCTTAGCAATGCTTGATTCACACGCCGTTTATGACTTTAAGCCTATCAACTCCTGAGATTAGGCTGGCAATACTAAAGTACCTATTAGAACATCCAAAAGTCAAAGGTATATGAAATACAAATGGTATAGAGAGAAATAGTCGACGCGTCATAATTCCTATAATAACTACAACCTAAAACTTCTTAACCCGGAATATTGAAGAACTGGGAATATTGAACCACCAGCTTTCATATGTTCTCATGTTCTAAGCAAGGAACTTAAACGTTAGCTTTTTTACATGGTACATATTGCACTTTTACTGTCTCTCCGACACTGTTTTTGCAATATTTAAACCAAATTGAGCATGTTTCATTATTTATTTGAGACTAAATAGATTTTATTTATGCATTATATTAAGTTAAAATAAGTGTTCATTGTAATTGTCATTATTACAAATATATCTAAAAAAATTAATACAAATAAAATCGTCAGCGGCTTTTTTTGGTCCTCCAATAATCGGTATTGAGAAATAATAATCGGTCGACCTCTAATCACAATACTGGTATTGTCCCGGCCCTAAAATATACACCACCACCCACAAACACCTCTACAGACCCATTCTCCCTCCCTCTCACCAGGCAGTCTCTCTGGATGGTCTTGCTGAGGGCGTTGTAGTTGTCTGGTTCCAGCAGAAGACCATCGGGAAGGTCCTGGATGAAGTCCAGATCCTTGAACGTGGGCACAGCCCTTTCTCGCTCCTTGGCCGAGGCTCGTCTCTTATAGGTGGAGCCCTTCATGTCGTACTTGAGGTGCATGCGCACGGTGCGCGGGAGCAGGTTGTTCATGACAGCAATGCGGATGTTCTTTCCTCCTGCCTGGATGCAGTAGAGACCGTAGAACTTTGGCAGCAAGGTCCGCTTGTTCTGGTTCAAGTTCTAGAGAGCGAGTGGAGGGGAAAGGATTGGGGTCCAACTATGTCAATCAAATCCATTTATAGCATAGAATACAACACACGCAATAAAATCAGGAAACATTCAGGACAAAGATTGAATTGTGTAGCAACTACTAGGTCAACTTGGTAACTCAAAGCACAAAACATAGGGTACACAATGGATCATCACACAGACACACACACTATTGCATGCACAGGCGTACCCACACTCACTCTCTTACCATGAAGTAGCCAGGCAATAGTTTCTGTAAGAACTCAGCCTCTTTGTGCTGCACAGTCTTAATGATGAACTCGTCATCGCTGGAGACGTAGAACAGAGATCCGCTGGCTCCAGAGTTGGACAGCTCAATCAGTTCCTCGTTACACAGCGAGTACTGCAACAAAAACAGTACTCAATATTTGTTACCATCAAACTTAAATGAATAGGCCAGGAGTGTATTTAATTAAATCACTGGACACAACAGGAACTTATTAGAGACAGGCTTCTATTTGAGCCAGGCGTCTATTTCCTTAATGCACACAGCTGATGTGCATAATTCATTGTTAAAACCTGCATTTTAATACATTTCCTGCACTAATGTGTTATCATTTAGACAGTTTCACATTCTTTTGTCTTTAGTATGCCTCTATTTTGAGGAAAAAAATTATGATTATCCTCTTTGACTGTGCATTTTCTGCAGTTCTTACTTTTGCCACCAGAGAGGGATCAGCCGATTTCTGGGGGTCTGTGCTCCCAAGTTGTTGACTGTTTTTGTGCTTGCCAGTTAGCTAGCAGCTGTTAGCAGCCAATGGCTAGCAGTTTTTTACTGGCAATAAAAACAGATTATTGCCATCATTTCTTTGAGTCACTAGTGAATTATGTAATGTAACAAATCAACCATTAAACCTTGTAAAAAATTAATGCTATCCTCTTAAATTCATTTACCAGGCGTTTATTTGAAATATCTGCCGTTGCCCGGCTATTAAAAAAGGGACAGGCGGCTATCTGAGACTGGGCTTTCAACTGACATTTTTACGGTAGGTAAATAGACCATTCCACTTCCAGTATTGCCTTTCAAAGTGGGTTGAGTGAGTGTAGTACCAGGTAGTCGTCTGGTCGGATACCAAACATCTCCCTGAAGTAGCGGAAGGCGATGGGAGCGTAGGTCTTGAACCTGAAGTCACTGTAGTGGTGGGCTGGGGTCAGATTACTGCCCTCACTAAAGACGAATAGAGGAGTGTGATTAATACGTCAAGTGACTGCAGACAGAGAACATGAACTTACGTAAATACAATTCTACACTTGTTAAGAATGCAAAATTGAAGCAGAGGAGAACATTAAGGGATAATCAACGAGAGGCTATGCATTCTTTGGAAAATAATGAAGTGGAAGGTATGTTCCACGACCCGCTAGCAGAGTGGAACTAACCTTCCACGGAGTTGCATTATTTTCCAGAAAACGCATAGGGCCACGAGTTGAATACCCCTTTGATATCATGGCTATAATTTAACACATTTGCTGCTAGAAATGTGTTAATTTGACTCTAGACATGTGTTCAACATCCACTGAAGTAGCTAGCAAGTTTACTAGACAGCTATAGTATTTGCCTTGGTAAACAAACAGAATTGCTAGTTTAGCTAACCAAACCATGAGTCCTAGCTTGCTATTATGAAAATAAAATTCAACAATGCCAATGTTTTCAAATTGACTTTTGCTTTCAAAAGTAGCTCAGAGTATGTAAGAATGAACTATAGCCATTGGATTCTACCGTGCAAATATACCATGCGTTATAGGGAAATAATGCAAGCTCTAGAATGCCCTTCAAGCCAATCAGAAACGAGTATTTAACAATGCCATGGTAAAATTGGGAATAACATAATTTAACTTCTTATGGCTGCAGGGGCAGTATTGAGTAGCTTTGATGAAAGGTGCACAGAGGTGCCCAGAGTAAACGGCCTGCTCCTCAGTCATAGTTGCTAATATATGCATATTATTATTAGTATTGGATAGAAAACACTCTGAAGTTTGTAAAACTGTTTGAATTATGTCTGTGAGTACAACAGAACTCATATGGCAGGCAAAAACCGGAGAAAGAATCCAAACAGGAAGTGGAAATTCTGAGGCTGGTGGATTTTCAACCAAGATCCCATTGAAATTACAACGAGATATGAATGGGTTTGCACTTCCTACAGCTTCCACTAGATGTCAACAGTCTGTAGAACTTTGTCTGATGACTCTACTGTGAAGGGGGGCCGGATGAGAGGAGAATTAGTCACCACTGCCATGAGGTGACCGTTCTTTGACCATGCGCGTTCACATAAGAGGGAGCTCCGTTCCATCGCTCATCTGAAGTCAATGTAATTCTCCGGTTGGAACGTTATTCAAGATTTATGTTAACAACATTCTAAAGATTGATTCAATACATCGTTTGACATGTTTCTACTGACTGTTACGGAACTTTTGGACATTGTCACGTTTTAGTGAACGCGCTTCGTGACTTTGGAATTGTTTACCAAACGCGCTAGCAAAAGTAGATAATTGGACATAAATAACAGACATTATCGAACAAATCAAGCATTTATTGTGGACCTGGGATTCCTGGGAGTGCATTCTAATGAAGATCATCAAAGGTAAGGGAATATTTATCATGTAATTTCTGGTTTCTGTTGACTCCAACATGGCGGCTAATTTGACTGTTGTTCTGAGCTGCGTCTCAGATTATTGCATGGTTTGCCTTTTCCGTAAAGTTCTTTTGAAATCTGACACAGCGGTTGCATTAAGGAGAGGTATATCTATAATTCCATGTGTATTACTTGTATTATGATCTACATTTATGATGAGTTTTTCTGTTGAATCGATGTGGCTATGCAAAATCACTGGATGTTTTTGGAACTAGTGAACGTAACACGCCAATGTAAACTCAGATTTTTTTATATAAATATGAACTTGTTCAAACAAAACATACATGTATTGTGTAACATGAAGTCCTATGAGTGTCATCTGATGAAGATCATCAAAGGTTGGTGATTAATTTTATCTCCATTTGTGATTTTTTTTACTCCTATCTTTGGCTGGAAAAATTACTGTTTGTCTGTGATTTGGCGGTGACCTAACATAATTGTTTGTGGTGCTTTCGCTGTAAAGCCTTTTTGAAATCTGACACTGTGGTGGGATTAACAACAAGATATATCATTTTAAAGGTTAAAACACATGTATGTTTGAGGAATTTTAATTATGAGATTTCTGTTGTTTGAATTTGGCGCCCTGCACTTTCACTGGCTGTTGTCATATCGATCCCGTTAGCGGGATTGCAGCCATAAGAAGTTAACCTACTTCTTTGTCACAATTCCAAACTTGAAATATTGACATAAAAACATAACAGAAACACATACTCCCTCGATACTTTCCTGTCTATAAATCACACACACCTGGGGAAAAAGATGCTCTCCACCACTTCAAAGTCCTGCATGAGTACATCTCTCTCAGGTTTCTGGCTCAGGCTGCCCACTGTGTGTGTGATGCCCAACTGGATGGCACCTTTCAGGGCAGACGAGGTAGTCTGGAGGAGGGCAGAGCAGAGATCGAGATTGCATAGAAAGGAAGAGAACGTATTTCCCAGGTTGAACATATGCACATGTTAAAGTCAGCAGAGGAGTGCTCTGAGTTTGAAGTGCATGCCTGGGGTGCACACCGTAGCAAATACATACATATAATGAAAACTAGTGTTCCTATTAGACAAATTCAGATACGTCCCTCCCCATTTTGTCCCATTTAGTTCCTAGTGAAAACACTGCTATGACCTCTTCAAATGGGGAAACATAAATAGATGGGACATTTCGAAACCAGCAGATTTATCTTCAAAAGACTAAACATGTGATTGGCGGTTATGTAATTAACTGACAACAGGGACTGAATATGTTCATTCATAAGAAAAACATTTAAGTAGGAAAGATGAAGTCTGTTACAATGTGTGAATGGGAGTTGACCAAGAAATCTGACCTTCTTGTAGGTGGTCTCCCCAGTGGGGTCAAGCCCACGGTGGCCAATAGTCTTCTTTATAGTTTGAGATGAGCTTGAGGACCCTAGAACCTGTGAGTGGAAGAGAGGAGAAGAGGTGAGTCACAGGAAGAGACAAAGGACATAACACAACCTTTCGGTGAGCCTACTTTATATACATGAGTGGGATTACTGGAGGCATAAATTATTGGCATGAAAACCACAATGTACATAATCTTCTCACCTCTAAAGAAGCCATCTTCCGAGTCCCAGTTGAGCCTACTGAGAGAAAAAAAAAGTGAGGGACAGAAAGAACAAGAAAAAAGATTTGAGTGCCGTTGTTTACTGCACACACAGCACTGTGCTATAGATCGTAGAGCTGCTGTTGTGAATTGTTGCCGTTGGTCATGCCAATCCCAACCAGTCTAAAAACACACAAAAACCTCCTTAGACCCAATTTATACAAAAGGTGATTTGGCCATGAATACATTCAAAGGTGTCAAGACACCACATTCTGTAGCCTAAGACTCTGAATACAAAATAGAAATAAATAGCTAGGCTACTAACGATGATGTATTGCTTGTTTGTTGCTTGCTTTTGAAGCGCTTTGATGTTAAGAAAATCGCTATAGAAATGTAATACATTATTATTATTAAAATGACATTGCCCAAGGAGTAAGATGCATACATGGGATGTCATCAGTTACCAATTGTTACAGCTATTGGAAGCTGAATCAGTTTCCAAGACAACAAGGCATGCAAACATTCACAGGCCTAAATTGACAGAACCTGAATAGTTAATGTCAACCAGTACACACTGGTACCTCTGAGGATAGTCTCCTCCAGAACTGAGTGTGCACATCTGTGTGGGGGGGAGGTGTAAATGGTTATGGTCCTGTTAGTAGCTAATATGTTGTGCCCTACTGAACAGTGCCAACCCTAGGACAAGGAGTTGTGTACTTGGCAAAGGTGGGTTCTGTCACACGGCGGTATTTACAGAGCAATCCACATACTACAGGATTGAGTCTCAAAGACATGATCTCCAAAAAGAGTAACTTTAGCTATTTGGTGTATAGATATCAGAGAGAATGTGCACTTACCAGTGGAACTCGCTGGACCTGAATGAACTGTTCCGGCTGTGGCCATTTCTGAAACGTGCACTGTTCTTGCTAAGCTTAAACAAGCTAGCTGCCTAGATCGCAAGGTATAACGTTAACGTTATTTTCGTCGAAGCGATTGTTCTGGTGCGTTTCAACACAGCTCTGATCCAGGGTCAAGCCAAATAAACTGGACCGAGTGACTGGGCAAAATTCTGGATACCCCACACTGTCATTACTCTCTGTTTGTTTTGCTGGGATGAGCTGAGGGGTTGGGTCCTTCTTACTCAGCTGAAAAGAAAATATAGTTAGCTAACGTTAGCTAGCAAGCAAGATAGCGCCCCTGACATTGACAAACTGACGTGTTGTTAGATTCACCGGTACTGGCTGGTCAATGCTAACCAACATCAGGTAGCTAATGTTTACATTACATTTCAGTAATTAGCTGACGCGCTTATCCAGAGACACGTAGCTAGCTACAGCTACTAGCTAACTTTAGTTGGTTCAAACTGCAAGCCACGCTGGCTTCCTGAATCCTAGCAATAAAAATGTCTTTCTGTTATTTCACATGGCTAACTAGCTAAGGATGGGACATGGTGTCGATAAGAGCAACTGCTAGCTAATAATTATTTAAACAAATAACATGTTGACTAAGTAACACGTTACTTTTTAATAGAATTACTAGCTAGTTGCTCTTACCGACACCATCTCACCTTTGTTGGTATCATTTTCAAACAGCTACGCTAACCTAGCGTAGTTTTCCAGCTAATGTCAGCCGAGATTCACCGCAGTAGGCTTGTTTCCAGTTTGGATAGTGGTTAGATATTCGGAGCTTGCTCGTCAATACATCTTCCACCGAAGGTCTTAGAGATATTTTAATTCCGATGGTAGAGCGCAAGGTATAACCATTATTTTCTCCGTTTTCAAAAAGTGACTTTACGTTGGCTTTCAATGGGGGAATATTATGCACTCGCGGCTGTGGGACTGTCTTAAAAGTTCAATCAGCAGAACCAGGGGTAGGCTGGACAATAGAACAAGTCACAATTCACCCAAGGCTGAAAATGGCAAAAGAACGTTGGCTAAACTGGAACACTAGCGCAGGCCCATCGCAGAGCCCGTTTTGACTGGAGTGACGTTTAGAATTCAATTTAGCCTAAATGGCACCAAAAAAATGTACCCCTTTTTATTTTACCACAACAATCTGTTATTAGGACGAAACTGAAAAATAACAACTCGTGTAGAAAGTAAATATCCGCACCTCGATGGTGCCAAGTGTGCTTATGTCTGCATAAAGAGGAAGTAGGAAAAAAAGTGCAACTTTCGAGTATTTCTGGTCAAGCTATCGATGACAATGGAATACACTGCCCAGCCTTACATAATTAGAAAACATTAATTATCATGATTAAAATGGTGTCCGACTTGAAAAAAATTGAAATATACACATTGTGAGATATTTGGAAAATATACCAGCATGACTCTCCATAGGAAAACAATGGGGGAAGCGCAGCGTTCCAAGGGCAAAAGGTATTTCAAGTCTAGCGTTTGATGACAACGGAATACACTGCCCAAACCCGTGCGCCATCGTGCATAAATGTATTTTGCCCCCCCACACCAAACGCGATCACGACACGCAGGTTAAAATATCAAAACAAACTCTGAACCAATGACATTCATTTGGGGACAGGTCGAAAAGCATTAAACATGAATGGCAATTTAGCTAGTTAGCTTGCACTTGCTAGCTAATTTGTCCTATTTAGATAGCTTGCTGTTGCTAGCTAATTTGTCCTGGGATATAAACATTGAGTTATTTTACCTGAACTGCACAAGGTCCTCTACTCCGACAAATTAATCCACTCATAAAACGGTCAACCGAATCGTTTCTAGTCATCTCTCCTCCTTCCAGGCTTTTTCATCCTTGAACTTATATGGTGATCACATCTAAACTTTCATAGTATTACCACGACTACAGGAAAAACAGTTCGTCTTTCAATCACCCAGGTGGGTATAACCAATGAGGAGATGGCACGTGGGTACCTGCTTCTATAAACCAATGAGGAGATGGGAGAGGCAGGACTTTCAGCGCGATCTGCGTCAGAAATAGGACGACTTCTATTTTAGCCCTTGGTAACGCAGACGCACGTGGCGCGAGCAGTGTGGGTGCAATAATTGAATAACATGGATTTCTAAATTTATTTTGTGACGCTCGCGCACGCGACGTGTCCGGCTGGTCAGCATGTTACGTAATTAGAAAGAGGATATTCTCATGATTAAAATGGTATCCAATGTAAAATAATCTAAATATACACATTGCGAAAGACAGACATACCTATATTTCCCTATAGTAAACAATGGGAGGACCTCAGAGTTCCATGAGTAATTTTTTGTTTACATTTTAACTACAAACAATGTGGACAGGTCTCCATTGCCAACAATAGCAAAGTAGGCATTGTGACGTAGAACAATAAACTGGGAATAGAACGTTCGGAAGGCAAGTTGGTGCCACAGTGCTCAATAGAACTATTATACCTTGCCCAAACCAGCTGCGCGCGTGCGCCATCGTGCGCTATCGTGCATAAATTTATTTTGCCCCCCCACACCAAACGCGATCGCGACACGCAGGTTAAAATATCAAAACAAACTCTGAACCAATGACATTAATTTGGGGACAGGTCGAAAAGCATTAAACATATATGGTAATTTAGCTAGTTAGCTTGCACTTGCTAGCTAACGTTAATTTGTCCTATTTAGCTAGCTTGCTGTTGCTAGCTAATTTGTCCTGGGATATAAACATTGAGTTGTTATTTTACCTGAAATGCACAAGGATCTCTACTCCGACAATTAATCCACACATAAAACGGCCAACCGAATCGTTTCTAGTCATCTCTCCTCCTTCCAGGCTTTTTCATCGTTTAACTTATATGGTGATCGCATCTAAACTTTCATTGTATTACCACACTACCGGCGAAACAGTTCGTCTTTCAATCATCCACGTGGGTATAACCAATGAGGAGA
Organism: Salvelinus namaycush; assembly: GCF_016432855.1. Classification (NCBI taxonomy): domain Eukaryota; kingdom Metazoa; phylum Chordata; class Actinopteri; order Salmoniformes; family Salmonidae; genus Salvelinus; species Salvelinus namaycush. Next base: position 39,729,773 of record NC_052333.1, read on the forward strand.
TGGCAGTGGGTACCTGCTTCTATAAACCAATGAGGAGATGGGAGAGGCAGGACTTGCAGCGCGATCTGTGTCAGAAATAGGAATGAGTTCTATTTTAGCCCTTGGAGTCGCAGACGCTCGCGAGCAGTGTGGGTGCAATAATTGAATAACAAGGATTTCTACATTTGTTTTGCGACGCTCGCGCACGCGACGTGTCCGGTCTGGTCTGCATGTAAGGTCACCATGCGTAATGCCAAGGGTTGGCTGGAGTGGTGTAAAGCTTGCTGCCATTGGACTCTGAAGCAGAGGAAATGCGTTCTCTGGGGTGATGAATCCCGCTTCACCATCTAGCTGTCTGAAGGACACATCTGGGTTTGGCGGATGCCAGGAGAACGCTACCTGCCCAAATGCATAGTGCCAACTGTAAAGTTTGGAAGAGGAATAATGGTCTGGGGCTGTTTTTTATGGTTCGGGCTAGGTCCCTTAGTTCTAGTAAAGGGAAATCTTAATGCTACCGCATACAATTGCATTCTACACGATTCTGTGCTTCCAACTTTGTGGCAACAGTTTGGGGAAGGCCCATTCCAGTTTCAGCATGACAGTGCCCCTGTGAACAAAGAGAGGTCCATACAGAAATGGTTTATCTGTAACGGTTGTCCTCCTCCTCTTCGGATGAAGAGGAGGAGTAGGGATTGGACCAAAGCGCAGCGTGATAATTTGACATAATGATTTATTTAAACAAACGACGAAACACGAAATAACACTTGATAATAAACAAAATACGTAGACTGACCTAAAACATGTGAACTTACATATAACGAAGAACGCACGAACAGGTACAGACTACAAACAAACGATACAGTCCCGTGTGGTAACATATACGGACACAGGAGACAATCACCCACAAACAAACAGTGTGAACAGCCTACCTTTATATGGTTCTCAATCAGAGGAAACGTCAAACACCTGTCCCTGATTGAGAACCATATAAGGCTAATTACACCTGACCTAAACATAGAAACACAAAACATAGAATGCCCACCCCAACTCACGCCCTGACCAACTAAACACATACAAAAATAACAGAAAACAGGTCAGGAACGTGACATTATCGAGATTGGTGTAGAAGAATTTGACTGGCTTACATAGAGCCCTGACCTCAACCCTATCAAACACTTTTCTGGTGAATTGGAACGCCAACTGGGAGCCAGGCCTAATTGCCCAACATCAGTGCCCGACCTCACTAATGCTCGTGGCTGAATGGAAGCACGTCCCGCAGCAATGTTCCAACATCTAGTGGAAAGCCTTCTCAGAAGAGTGTAGGATGTTATAGCAGCAAAGGCGGGACCAACTCCATATTCATGCCCTTGATTTTGGAATGAGATATTCGACAAGCAGGTGTCCACCTACTTTTGGTAAATTTGTGTATGTGTACAAAAAAGGCTTCCACTCTTAATGTGCAGGTGATATATTGGCAATATGTACATTGTTACGTCATGCCAATAAAGCAAATTGAATTGATAGGTTATGTGATGTGCTTAAAACACTGCTGAATGTGGTGGCCAGGTGGAACACAAATTGTTCATTCTGCAGAACATCATGTTGGCCTATATGCCTAAAGGAGGGAGCTGTTGAGGATGGATGGCTTATTGGTGAGTGTTGCCTACTCATTTGATGTCAATTTGCTAAAGCAACCTCAAATTGTCCTAATGGTTCTTTTTGTAGCTATGTTTTTACTGGTCAAACTACAACGGAGTGAGCCAAATAAAAACTTTTTGGTTGTGCTCAGTCTCTGATACCAGCACCTCTATTGCGGTATCAAAAAACTATTTTAAGCTTTTTTTGGTTTCTCCATTGTAGGCTATTTCATGGTACGGTGTTGTATATTCTCACAGGTTTAAAGGGATGATTTTGACCATATATGGTTAATTAGGGGCGTTTCGAAATACAAATAGCCAAGGTCGTGCAGGCGCACTGAGGCTGAGAACAATTAGTATTTATCAACGGTTATCTCCTACCGGTGTGCGTATGGCGCTCGTAGGATTGTTTGATAAATCACACTTGTTCTATGCGTACGAACATTCTAAATTCCGTTAGTAAGTAGTATTTTAGAATAGTTTCTACTGTTAGGTTCTAATTATCAGAGTAAGAACTCAACGGAAACTATGAAAGCTTAACCCAAGTTTATTCTTCCCAAAGGATCTAACAGCTGAACAGACAAAAACATGTTTACAATAGTGGTGTATATGTACCCCACTTTGGGTGGAGTTTCCTCCTTCTTGCTAAACATTATATCTTTTTTGCTAGGCAGGAAACTAAGTGATACGGGCCATAAACTTTTCCTTCTCCGTTAATGTGACCTGATCTCGACCCCCTTCATAACTAATCCATGGCTCTCTCCCCTTATCAATGCCTGCCACGTGATCGTTTTCCCTACACTCCGTACATTCAAGCTTAATTGCATCCACCATATACCTTCCTCCTACAGATAACCATTAAACTCTGGTCTAGCCCCTCGGCTATGGCACCCCTCAGGTCTCGAAATGTTATTAATCATTAGTTATAATAGTGGTTCAGCAATCCAAACCCATCACTATGCAATATTGATAAATGAGGCCCCTGGTGTTTACAGGAAAACATCATGTTTGTCTCAATTAAAGGATCTAGAGATTTTAAACCAACCCCCCCCCCCCCACAACAATTGCATTTTGAAATGTGATTTTGTTTAGGTCATAAAGCAAATGGGCCTATTATCTTTAGTGTTTCCCCTAGGATTTAAAAAAATCAAAGGTAGGGGTGGGGTGTTTTTTTTGCTGGGTGGGTTTTAAATTTTTTATATAGAATGACTGTGTCACTTCTGGTGACCTTTTAAAAATACATTCTACTCCAATGTGTAACGCTTGTCGTCTGGAGGAGAAGAAGAGGACCAAGGTGCAGCGTGGTAAGTGTTCATATTCTTTAATTCAAATACGTAACACTAAACCAAAACAACAAACACGACAAACTAACAGTCCAGAAAGGAGAAACAAACACTAAACCGGAAACAACCACCCACAAACACAGGTGGGAACAGGCTACCTAAATATGATTCTCAATCAGAGACAATGAATGACAGCTGCCTCTGATTGAGAACCATATCAGGCCAGACATAGAAATACAACACAAGGACAACATAGAACACCAGTCATAGAATGCCCATCCAAACTCACGCCCTGACCAACCAAAACAGAGACATAAAAAGGATCTCTAAGGTCAGGACGTGACACAATGCATGAAAGTAAAATTATGTTGACATCATCTGAAATTTAACTGATGCGTGCCACTGCAGTGTAGGGAGACGGTGGCTGTACGCTCATGGCCCTCATTCGTGCCACTGCTCGGTCTGTTTGCTACAACTATACATTGTAACATGCCATTTTCAATATCGTCCTATCCATATGAGCTACAGATCTACAAACAAGTACGGTGGGTTCCTTTACCTCTATCCAAAGGTATTCTACAAATATGTATCTTATTACAGCTGTGGTCATTTGTTCACGTACACGTACAGATACAATTTTCAATAGTTTCTTATCCAAATTACATATACCTCTAACCACTTGATTTTAGGCCACCTCCCTCCTCCATAGTACACCCATTACAATTTAAATTTTTTCATTGTACTGATCTAATATGAATATTTCCAGTTATGGGTCTTCTTTTCATCACCTCACTGTCCATATGAGCTACAGATCTACAAACAAGTGTGGTAGGTTCCTTTACCTCTCTTATGAAAGATACAGCTAATTTTCTCGAAATTCCTCCCCTTTGATTCTCTATAAATATTTGTCCTATTACTGTCACGTAGAGATCATTTTCTGTAGCTATATCCAGATGGATTTGACATCAAACACTGAAAACTTTCCAATATTGTACAGATTTAACACATTCCCTACTTAGGTCTTTTTATTCTAACATTGGTTTTACAGCTTTACGGTCTTGTGCAGTTGTTATTCTTTTCGATTCTGTATTTTGCTACTAGGTGGAGCCATTGACCACTGTACCTCTTACCCTGTGGATGTACCGACAGCTGAATAGTTTCTTTGCAAATGTTCTTCCCTATGACCTATGTATCTGTCCATTCCATCTGTGTCATTGTTTTGATGAAGGCCATCCGAAACAATTTTTTATTAGTTGTTTAAATAAAATAGATTTTTTTTAATGGCTATTTTTAGTGGCTAAAAAGTCATGAGCTATAATTACTTGTTAGGGGAATGATTACATGAACATTGTGGTAGAGTGTCCAAATTGGGAATTTAGGCCTCTCTTTACGAGAAGTTAAAGCTATTCAATAATCATAGTCAAGACACCGTTTAATGCCCCTTCCGAAAGACTGCATCCTCCACAGGGCAATGTCATAGGCACAATACCCAATGAAAATTAAAAATATATATTTAACCTTTATTTAGCTAGACAAGTCAGCTAATTCTTATTTACAATGACCGCCTACCCCAGCCAAACCTGGACGACGATGTGCCAATTGTGCCCCGCCATATGGGACTCCCAATCATGGTCGGATGTGATTCAGCCTGGATTCAAACCAGGGACTGTGGTGTTGCCTCTTGCACTGAGATGCAGTGCCTTAGACCGCTGCGCCACTCAACCCCTTGCACGTGAAGATTGGTATAAGCAGTATGGTGAAACTTACGCCTAATCCTATGAGAGGGCAAATTGGAGCTATTGCCATATTGCTTACAACTGTCATATCCACTTAGATCTCCACAAGTGCATAGGGATCGATTTGGGATTGGGTCATACACCACTTACAGGACCATCTGGTGTGTAATGCCACATTTCTAACCAGATAGGATAGGCCACCCAGTTCCCTTCATGCAGAGGCAAGCCAGTATTTGGGGTGAAGGGATTTAATGTTGCAGTGGTAAAAAAGTTACCTTAAATTAAGTGTTAAAGTTTTCACATTTGGAAAGAAGTGGAAGGCGCTCAACCAATGTGAGTAGAGGTGCAAATAATTTGATTGTCCTTGAAGAGGAAAGGCGCAAAAAAAAAAATATTTAAAGATCTATTAAGGGTGTTTTCACACTTGGTCCCTTTCAGGCAATTTTTGTGAACTCATTGCAGTTCGCTTCAATTTTCGTGCAGTGTGAACACTCCAAAGGAACTCTGACCCCTCCAAAGAGCCCCCGAAGCGAACCGAACTGAGAACCATATCGAGAAGTGGTCTGAGTTTCGGTTTCCTTTTCTAGGGCAATGTGAAGACAAAGCTCCCCAGGTTCGTTTGTCATTATTCCCGCACCACACACTAGACCAGTGGTGTCAAACTCATGCTACGGAGGGCCGAGCGTCTGCAGGTTTTTGTTTTTTCCTTTCAATTAAGACCTTGACAACCAGATGAGGGGAGTTACTAACATTAATTAGTCAACCAAGTACAGGGGTGGAGCAAAAACCTCGGCCCTCCGTGGAATGAGTTTGACACGTGCACTAGACCACTGAAACACCGTTTCACCTGTCGTACACCCTCACTCACATTGGTGCCACAAAAGAGAGAAGATGATCTGCAGGTTCACGGAAAAAACGTATGCTGCTTTTGGATATTGATTAGTGATGGTCAAGGATGCACAGAAATGCCAAAATATGGAGTTTTTAGTTCAGATAGGAGGCGACTCCGGGATGCTGGCCTTCTTGGCAGAGTTGCAAAGAAAAAGACATATCTCAGACTGGCCAATACAAATAAAAGATTAAGATGGGCAAAAGAACACAGACACTGGACAGAGGAACTCTGCCTAGAAGGCCAGCATCCCGGAGTCGCCGCTTCACTGTTGACATTGAGACTGGTATTTTGCGGGTACTATTTAATGAAGCTGCCAGTTGATGACTTGTGAGGTATCTGTTTCTCAAACTAGACACACTAATGTACTTGTCCTTTTGCTCAGTTGTGCACTGGGGCCTCCCACTCCTCTTTCTATTCTGGTTAGAGCCAGTTTGAGCTGTTCTGTGAAGTAGTACACAGCGTTATACGAGATCTTCAGTTTCTTGGCAATTTCTCGCATTGAATAGCCTTCATTTCTCAGAACAAGAACAGACTGATGAGTTTCAGAAGAAAATTCTTTGTTTCTGGCCATTTTGAGCCTGTAATCGAACCCACAAATGCTGATGCTCCATATACTCAACTAGTCTAAAGAAGGCCAGTTTTATTGAAGCTAGGGGGCAGAATATATATGTTTGGAAAAATAACGTTCCCAAGTTTAAACAGACTATTTCTCAGGCTCAGATATTAGAATATGCATATAATTGACAGATTAGGATAGAAAACACTCTAAAGTTTCCAAAACTGTCAAAATATTGTCTGTGAGTATAACAGAACTGATTTTGCAGGCGAAAACCTGAGGAACTCCAACCCGGAAGTGCATTTATTTTATTTTATCCCTGTTCCATTGCTTGCCCCTCCTCCATTTAAAGGGGTATCAACCAGATTCCTTTTCCAATAGCTTCCTCAGGCTGTGACCAGGCTTTAGACATAGTTTCAAGCTTTTATTTTGAAAAATGAGCGAGATTTATCAAAACGCGTCAGGTGTCCTTTGATTAGTTCCTGCGCAGGAGAGATGTGGCTCGACATTTTCTTTCTCTGTAGTATTGAACAGTTTACCGTCCGGTTGAAATATGATCGATTATGTATGTTAAAAACAACCTGAGGATTGATTATAAAAAACCTTTGACATGTTTCTACGAACATTACGGATACTTTTTGGAATTTTCGTCTGCCCTTCAGAACCGGAACGAGCTTGTGGTTTTCTGAACATAACGCGCAAACCAAATGGCGGTTTTTGGTTATAAAACTAATCTTTATTGAACAAAAATAACATTTATTGTGTAACTGGGAGTCTCGTGAGTGCAAACATCCGAAGATTATCAAAGGTAAGCGATTAATTTTATTGCTTTTCTGACTTTCGTGACCAAGCTAATTTAAGGCTAGCTGTTCTAGCAGTGATTGATACACTCACAAATGCTTGGATTGCTTTCGCTGTAAAGCGTATTTTCAAAATCTGACACGATAGGTGGATTAACAACAAGCTAAGCTGTGTTTTGGTATATTTCACTTGTGATTCCATGATTATAAATAGTTTGTATTATTTTTGAATTTGGTGCGCTGCCAATTCAGCGGTTGTTTACAAAAATGATCCCGTAAAAGGGATCCGTGCGGCAAGAAGTTTTTAATCAGCATGACAGTTTTCAGCTGTGCTAACATAAGTGCAAAAGGGTTTTCTAATGATAAATTAGCCTTTTAAAATGATAAACTTGGATTAGCTAACAAAACGTGCCATTGGAACACAGGAGTGATGGTTGCTGATAATGGGCCTCAGTACGCCTATGTAGATATTCCATTAAAAAAATGTTTACATTTACAACATTAACAATGTCTACACTGTATTTCTGATAAATGTTGTGTTATTTTAATTGACAAAAAATTAGCTTTTCTTTCAAAAACAAGAACATTTCTAAGTGACCCCAAACTTTTGAACGGTAGTGTGATATATATTTACCCCCCAAAATAAATAAATATATACTCAAAAATATATGGGGGATTGGAAATGATACAGACAATTACATTGATGGAAGCTACAATCTATCCGCAATATTAAAGGTGATCCAACCCCTAAAAAAAATGAGTGACCCCAAACTTTTGAACGGTAGTGTAGGTCATGGGGTTAAGGGAAGACAATAGAGCCATAGTGTCATAAAACCTAGCCGGCAAACAGGAAATGGTTTCAATCGTTTTTCCACCATTCATTTTTCCCATAGGGAATTTTAGAAACACTTAAAGTACACTACATTACCAAAAGTATGTGGACACCTGCTCTTCGAACTTCTCATTCCAAACTCATGGGCATCAATATTGAGTTGGTCCTCTCTTTGCTGCTTTAACAGCCTCCACAAACCATATCTGTATGGATCTCGCTTTGTGCACGGGGCCTTGTCATGCTGAAACAGGAAAGGGCCATCCCCAAACTGTTGCCACAAGTTGGAAGCACAGAATTGTATAGAATGTTATTGCATGCTATAGCTTTAAGATTTCCCCTCACTGGAACTAAGGGGCCTAGCCCAAACCATTAAAAACAGCCACATTTCTCCTCCACCAAACTTTACAGATGGCACTATGCATTGGGGCAAGTAGCGTCCTCCTGGCATCCTCCAAACCCAGATTAGTCTGTCGGACAGCCAGATGGTGAAGCATTATTCATCACTAGAGAGAATGCGTTTCCACTGCTCCAGAGTCCAATGGCAGTGAGCTTTACAGCACTCCAGCATTGTGCATGGTGATCTTAGGCTTGTGGAAACCCATTTGCTGACGCTCCCGACAAACATTTATTGTAATGACATTGCTTCCAGAGGCAGTTTGGATCTCGGTAGTGAGTGTTGCAACCGAGGATGGATGATACGCGCTACATGCTTCAGCAGTCGGCGGTCCCGTTCTGTGAGCTTGTGTGGCCTACCACTTCGTGGCTGAGCTGTTGTTGCTTCTAGACGTTTCCACTTCACAATAACAGCACTTACATTTGACCGGTGCAGCAATTTGACAAACTGACTTGATGATGGCATCCTATGACGGTTCCACGTTGAAAGTCACTGAGCTCTTCAGCAAAGCTATTCCACTACCGATGTTTGTCTATGGAGATTGCATGGCTGTTTGCTCAATTTTATACACCTGTCAGCAACGGGTGGGGCTGAAATAGCCGAATCCACTAATTTGAAGGGGTGTCCACATACTTTTGTGCATATATAGTGTAAGGGCTGTGTTTCGTGTAGGCTTACCCTGCGGTAACGTTTTGATAACTTGTCCGAGAGAGATTTACAAGTTAACTTTTATCAATATATTCGACTCTATAACTCTCAGATTCAAAATAGACATCATGAGAGACTACTAATCCCTGCAAGCTCCTGCAGGTCATCTCTAGCTGACACCTTTGCTAACAGGTATTGTGTCAATTTAAAACTTGTACAAGACAGTTCACAGAATTTTTGATCTAAAGATATTTTGCCAATTTATTCATTCATTCTTATCTTTTCCTCAAGTCGGCAGTCTCGTTCAGATCATCATGGCATTTGTAGTTCTTTATGATAGCCACATTAGCAGCTAATTAGCGTTTCATTTTGGGGGGAAAATACAGGCGAGTCACCTTGTCCTAGAGAGATTTACACGGTTATCAAAATGTCACGCCAGGTTAAGCCTACACATAGCACATATATACACTATAGTGTTTCTAAAATCCCCTATAGGAAAAATGTATGGTGGAAAAACGATTGGAACCATTTCCTTGTTTGAATGCTAGGTTTTATGGATATTATGACTCATACTGTGGTGCTCTATTCATACCTGAACCAGGTTTTCCTCTAGGATTTTGCCTGTGCTTAGCTCCATTCAGTTAATTATTTTAATCTGAAAAACTCTCCTTAACGATTACAAGCATACCCATAACATTATGCAGCCACCATTATGCTTGAAAATATGGAGAGTGGTACTAACAATGTAATGTCATAATGTGTTGTATTGGATTTGCCCCAAACTTAACACTTTGTAAAAGTGAATTGCTTTGCCCCATTTTTTGCGGTATTACTTCAGTGCCTTGTTGCAAACAGGATGCATGTTTGGAATATTTTTTATTCTGTACAGGCTTCCTTCTTTTCAATCTGTCATTTAGGTTAGTATTGTGGAGTAACTACAATGTTGATCCATCCTCAGGTTCTCCTATCACAGCCATTAAACCCTGTAACAGTTTTAAAGTCACCATTGGCCTCATGGTGAAATCCCTAAGCGGTTTCCTTTCTCTCCGGCAACTGAGATAGGAAGGACGCCTGTATCTTTTTAGTGACTGGGTATACACCATCCAAAGTGTAATGAATTATTTCACCATGCTCAAAGGGATATTCAATGTCTGCTTTTACATTTTTACCCATCTACCAATAGGTGGCCTTTTTTTGAGAGGGATTGGAAACTCTCCCTGGTCTTTGTGGTTGCATCTGTGTTTGAAATTCACTGCTCGACTGAGGGACCCTACAGCTTTTTGTATGTGTGGGGTACAGAGATGAGGAAGTCATTGAAAAATCATGTTAAACACTATTATTGCACACAGAGTGAGTATACATAACTTGAGACTTGTTAAGCACATTTTTACTCCTAAACGTATTTAGTCTTGCCATAACAAAAGGGTTGAATACTTATTGACTCAAGACATTTCAGCTTTTCATTTTTAATTACATTTGTAAAAATTATGTCTAGGCAGGTGACACAATCAATTTTAAATTCAGGCAGTAACACAACAAAATGTGGAGAAAGTCAAGGGGTGTGAATACTTTCTGAAGGCACTGTATATGTCATTTGGATAACAAACTATTGAAAATTAGATATGTACGTGAAAAAAAGGGGGAAGAATTGGAAAAAATAAATGGTGTACCTTTCACAAGAGAGGTAAAGGGAGATGTCAATATGCACGCCCCCGTGCTATGATGTTGTAGTCAGAAATCTTGCGCTCACCAATGTGCCAAAGGAAACTTTGATAATGAATCAAGTTGACTTTTATTGGTAAGGTTATCAATAGGGCTCAAGTTGTGGAAAGCAAAAATGCCAGGTTGATGGTTATTGTGGAGACAGCAAGAGAGATATTGGGGCTAAAAAGAGATACAGATGCTGAACAATCCTAAGTGTGGAGTGTTTCAGCATTATATAGATAACGTTTTATGGAGTGGGGGCAGAGGTGAAGATGTGGTAGAAGTTAGTAGGGATTTATTAAATTTTTTATTTTCATGGTAGTACAGAATTGAGCAGATCATGATTGATCGTACATTCCAGCACAGTAGGTGGCAGCATGCACTTAAACAATTGTTTGCGGACCGCCGTGATATAGAAGAGAAAGTAAACCACCGCAATTGTCTGTAGACCTGTAGCTCATATTGATAGAAAGGTATTGAAATTTAGATCAATCACAAGAAATATGCCTGCCAGAATCAGGAAAATGATGAACTAGAAATATAATTAATATAGCATGAATGAGGGAGGGAGGGGAGGGGGGGGGGGGGGCAGTGACTTCACATTGTGGTTTAATATCTTAGTAGCTAGATGTAACTAATAAAAATGCTTGGCCCTTCAGCGACTGGAGGCCCTATACAGTGTGTGTAATAGTAATTTAGGTCTAACCCTCCTAAATGGGAATGCTTACACGCAATCACTGGTATTGCACTTTTTAAGATTGTCCCTAAACCACCGGAGCACAAGAAAACAGCATATTACCTCCTTTTTTGGCAATAAGGTAAGAGTTCAACTATCAATAAAAACCTTGCTCTCTAGCATCATCTGATTCTAGATACAGTATATCACTCATCGACCTAGGACCTTTCGTCCGAGAGCTTATTGACAAGCAAACTTAGAAGATCGAAAGTAAAAACGGATTTACTGTGGGGAGTGACGTTAGTCTGGTAGTGCTAGCAACGAATCTTGATAACAATGGATTTCTCTGCTTACCAAGTTAACACTGCGGTCAATTGAAGTACATAGTAATTAGTGGATGCTTATTTGGGCATCTCAGATTTGATTTGGTGGCGTCCTCTTGTTTCTGTTCGTTTCCCGGAGATTGTACAGCTAGCTAGTACAGCATAACCCCGCATCGAGCAACAAACTGCCCCGACATGCATGTTTTTCTTTGACGGCAGTTGGCATCCAATATGTTGCATTAACGCCACCTGATAGATTGAGTACAACTGCCTTATACTTTGCTTGAAAAAACGAAACAAATCATTTAACACTACACTCACAAAAAATGAAATGTTTAGGCCTACCTCATGCCAACAACCTGAAAGGATGGGAAATCACCACTTAATACACCCTGTCACTCTTCTGATGTCAAGTCTCACACACCCAAATACCTCTCTGCAGCTGTCACTACAACCTACATTTTCCGCAATATCCCTGCAGTACAGTTGATAACCATTGCTATAAATGCCAAAAATCCAATCTTACTGAAACACATATCACTTGTTGGCCTATCCCTCTGTACTGGTACAGATCTACTGCTCTCAGGATCCCTCCCCCTTGACCCATCTTCCTCTACTCTCTTCACTGCCTCAGCATATGACAACTTCTGCACTACTCTAACCCTGGAAACCTCAAGCTGCCTCTCTCGCACGGGACATTTCTGATCCCCAGCCCTATGGGCACCCCTACAATTAACACATACCACTACTTTCCCCAATGCTACACATTTCTTTGTCTCATGCCCTTCTGCACACTTCTCACACCTAGGAACCTCGCTCCTACACACTGCTACCACATGTCCATAAGCATGACACCTGTAACAACGTCATGTATTTGGCACAAAAGCTTGTACAGGATAACTTATATATCCTAATATCACTTTGTCGGGCAAAGACACAACATCAAAACTCAAAAGAACAGACGATGACTGTTTCACCACTCTCGCCACCCTGTCTGCATTGCACCAAACGACAAGCATCACAAACACAAGGAATCTTCCCCTTTTAGTTGGTCAACATTTACATTTACTGCTACCCCAGTAATCACTCATTTCAATGGCGTCCTTTTCTTGAGAGCAAAACAATTCACATTTCTTGCCCCCATTCTTGCCCCCACATTTCTTGCCCGCCTTCTCTCTCTGACAATCAGAAACAAACAATTATCACAAGACCACTTCTGGTTACCCTCACCAATTTCACAGTACCCAACTCTGTTCTCACCCACCGTGAAACCACAAATGGATCAGCCAAAAGGCAAGGGTCCAAACTTCACTCCTGCTGTCACAAACTCCTCTTTATCCTGTCCATCGGTACAAGCCTCGGGCACCAAGAACTTCACCACACCTACCACCTCTGATTTTTCGCCCTCATTCACTTCTATTTCTCCTCCTGTCTTCAGCTCGTTCTGCTTACACTTTCTTCCATTCTTCTTTAACAAACGATCTCCCTTTTTCCCGCCATTTTTAACCGACTCAAGCTCACAGTCTTCCTCACTCTCTCTCTTAGACCTCCTCTGCCTCTCTTTTTCCAGCCATTCCTCTTCCGTATTCCTTGTTATAATACTGCATTTCTCCTGACATACATCTTGTCCTTGCTTTCTCAAGGGATGCCATTTAACCGGCTGTCACAATCTCCTTATAATCAGCACGAACCCCTCGGGATGTACCCCGACATGCACTGACAGCTGTGGTGTTTTATTACCATTACCACACCAACCTGGAAAAGGCCAAGGAACCAGTGAGAGACAGGCAGCAATCCAAACTGGTCCCTCCCCTGCCTAGTTTCACCTCAGTAGAAAAGTGTAAGTAAATTACACTATGAAAACATGTCTGAAAGTAGACTATAAACTCCTTAAGAACCAAAATATCACTGAATAGCTTAGCCCGCAGCATATGTAGAAAAATACATCAAATTCAGTCAGTTTGTTGGAACAATAGTGACACTTGGCGGTGGTAGTAGAGATGTGTAAGTATCATGACAAGAATAAAGAGGGTTGCGAAGGGTTTTGCATAATATTATGTTTGGTTTTTTTCAGTGGCAAGAAACTAAGCTGTGCAAACATTTAAAAAATACACAGAAAAGATAACATTGAATTTGAACTGACCAACTAATTATTCAACTACACTTACTATCCCTAACCCCAATCCTTTAATATACCATCCAAAGAAAGTCGGTCCAGAAAGGATAATCATCATCAGTTGCAAATGAGAACTTGTTCTCAACTAGCCTACCTGGTTAAATAAAGGTGAAATAAAAAAATGCTCTATCTGAACTACAGTATGCTTTCATTATTTTGCAGAAAACCTTTATTGACCTTAAATCATTATTGAATACCTGGAAAACTAAGTATATGTTGTTTTCTAGAGTACACAAAAATGATTCTAATGATTGAAGTGTACGTACCTAGTACGGTGTATCAGTATATATATTAAGTTGTCTTTTAAAAAAACATATTGATGAGTTAGTTAATTAATATGTTGAATATAAAAAGGGGCTTCTATAGAAATAGGTCAGGCCTCTTGCTTAATAGTACAAAGCAGATAATTCAATCTATGTTCTTACTGGTCCTAGACTATTGCGAAATCATCTATATGAATGCAGCTGCCACTTCATTAAAGCCTTTAGATGCATTTGACCATAGATCACTTTGTTTTATTATGGGTACAGGTTCAGTACATCCCTGCATTCTCTATTACAAAGTAGGCTGACCCTCTTTGAGGTCACGTAGGTCAATTTGTTGCTCTCTTTGCCTTTATAAAGCTCTTTGACATACTCTTTGACATACCCTCTGTAGCTAACATCTACAATAACCATTAGACGTACGAGTCAGAGTTATCATACACAGTCTCAGGGATTGCTAACTCTGGAAATTCCTTTGGTCTGTACAGAGTTAGGTAAATCAGCTTTTTGCCCCTTACTTGTGGAATATTCTCCAAGCTTCTCTAAACATTGATGTTTTGGTGTCTCTAGGTTAATTCAGACTGCTGAATGAGGCCTGTTACAACTTACTTACAAAACCTTTAAAGGCGTTTGTGAAACCATTCAGTCATGGATGTATGTAAACATATTTAATACGTATAGCTTGTTACAGAAGACTACTGTTGTACATTGAATAGCCATTCATCCCTGTTACACCTTGATGTGATGGTTGTCTATGTCTGTACATGTTTCTAATCCACATAGTGTGAATAGTGGTTTCTGAATCTGAAATGACCTTTATGATCGTTCTTACCACTATCACTTTGGGGTTCTAATCCCCCTCTTTCAAAATCCCTACTGTGAACAAATCTTTAACATTCATGATCCTTCACTATATTTATCCCTAAACCTCCCACAATAACTATTGTCTATTGTTAGTCTCAATGACCTTACTGCAAATATCAAAGTTTTATACATAGCTAAATACATTGTTGGAGACAGTTTATGTCTTTCATTATGCAAACATTTGTTTATTAGATTATATTTCTCATTATGAATAATGTTGTTTTAATTATATATGGGTCATGCTTTGCTTTGGTCATGTGTTCTCTTATGGGTCAATGATTTTAATTACAATGTAGACATTATGTCCTTGGCTCAATTACTTAAAAGTGCATGTGGTCCCACCCCTCCCATGTGTTCCCAGGTACATATTTGGGAGCCCATATACATTCAGGATGTAAGGCTTACTATTTATGGCAAATGTCAGGAAAACCTGGTGGTTGTAACAAAAACAAAACAAATGTAATAAAAAAACAGCAAAGTTTTATACTTTGACCACATCTTTTCACATACGTTTTATTTGGGTCTTTTTAATTTACCACGTTGATTGGCTCCAGCCATTGGAAGCTCGGTGCATGTACAAAGAAATATAACACAATTCAACCATTGATGGATGGTGACAAAAACAATGACATTGCCAGCAGTCATGTTAGGTTTTCAATGTTTTATTGGTGGATGTTATGGATTTGCATGTGGCTGTGCATTATATGATGCCTACATAAGAAAGAGGATCTGATCAAGCCTATTAGTATTCTTGATACATTTTTGATCCAAAAAGACACACAACTGTTATGGGGTTAATTCCACATCTGTTTGCATTGCTTGGTAGTGTATTAGCATGGTATGAGACAACGTAAATAACACAATTTAAGTAAAGTAAAAATAAACAGTATTATCCTAAATTGAGAAATGAATTAAAAAAATGTGTTATCACATCAACATCAAAATCTTTCAGAATGTACCTGTTGCCACGATCGTCGTATGGAATGGACCAAGGTGCAGCGTGGTGGGCGTACATTTTTCTTTATTTGCAAATGTCGCCAACAAAACAATAATACAACCAAAACGAACGTGAAGCTCCGTAAGCCTATACATGCACAAACGAAGACAACTACCCACAACTACCAAAAGGAAAAAAGGCTGCCTAAGTATGATTCCCAATCAGAGACAATGATAGACAGCTGTCCCTAATTGAGAACCATACCCAGCCAAGACATAGAAAGAAACAACATAGAATGCCCACCCCAAATCACACCCTGACCTAACCAAATAGAGAAATAAAACGGCTCTCTAAGGTCAGGGCGTGACACCTGTTTTCAGTATAGAATGACATGTATACAGATTATATTACAACTTTTTGTGTTTTGTCTTAATGACTGTTCTTTAGTAAATAGGAAACTCAACAGTGTGTTAGTCCGAGAAACACTAGTTGTTTTATGTTTGTGAAAGCTTGAAATGAACACAATGAGAAGTGATTTTGTAACAACAGTTTTGAATTGGTAATTGTATCAAATATATATCATTGTGTGTTTGAATTAGCGCTCATATAAACTGTTTTCCTCACTGCCTTGTAAACCCATTCTTATAAGTTGGAGCTACAGTACATGATTGTCTGGGGCTGCTGTACAGATTTGAGCACTTGACAAGACGTTGACATTTCTGGGTACGTCTCACCTGTAACATAATAATAATAAAGATTCTGATAATAATATTGTTATATTATTTTTTATAATAATACAAATCTGTGAATCAACCAAATTTATTTCTTAAAAGCCCTTTTTGCATCAGCAGTTGTCACAAAGTGTTTTACAGATACCCAGTCTAAAAATCAAAGACCCATCAATGCATATGTCGAAGCACAGCATCTAGGAAATACTCCCTAGAAGTCATAAACCTAGGATTAAAACAAGAGAGGAACCATGCTCCAAGGGTTGTGCTGAGTGGACATTTAAGAGTACATGTGCCCCTTATTGTTATTCAAGATGTTCCAACGATCGTAGATGACCATCAGGGTTATATAATAACCAGGGTGGCTATAGAGGGGGCAAAAGTTCAACACTCAGGAGTCAATGTCATGTCTTTTGTCTTTTTTCATAGCCTGAGAGAGAAAGAGAGAGAGAGTGAGAGAGAGAGGATCTATTACATAAAGTTATCACAGATGCACACTATGTAACACATTATATTAATAATTCTCAAAAAATTGGATGTCATTGTCTTTCATAACTGTTGCAGTACAAAACATTGAAACGTTGATAAAATGTGTTACTTTGGTATACATTGAGTGAAATGATATACATTGAGAGAGAGAGAGAGAGAGAGAGAGAAAGAGAGAGAGAAAGAGCGAGAGTTCCAACAGTGCAGCAATATCTAACAATTCCCCACAAACTACATAACACACACAAAATCTAATCTAATATATATATATATATGATTTTATCCACAACATTTTGGGGTTAAATACCTATATAGGTCCCTAGTCCATTCTCATTTAACATATAACAAAATTTAAAAAGCATTTAACAATAACCCCTCCTCTCATTCAATATATATATAAAATATATATATGGGTGTGTGTTTATATAATACCTTATTAAAAAACATTCATTTTATAATAGACAATATATACATATAAACACGAATAGTTAGATATAAAAAAAGGATTCTTTAGATTGTAATTGCAACGCACTGTAACGCTCGTCTTTCTCCTCATCTGAAGAGGAGCAAGGATCGGACCAATATGCAGCGTAGTTTAAAGACATAATCACGTTTATTTAAACAAAGACGAAAAACACTTGAACAAACTACAAAATAACAAACGACGTGAACAGACCTGAACTTGAGAACAAAACACATGAACGCACGAACAGGACGGAACACACGAACGAACGAAACGAAACAGTCCCGTGTGGTACAAACACTGACACAGGAACAATCACCCACAAACAAACAGTGAGAACAGCCTACCTTAATATGGTTCTCAATCAGAGGAAACGTAAAACACCTGCCCCTAATTGAGAACCATATCAGGCTAATACATTGAACCCAACATAGAAACACATAACATAGAATGCCCACCCCAACTCACGCCCTGACCATACTAAACAAAGACAAAATAAAGGAAATAAGGTCAGGAACGTGACACGCACCTTCAACATTCTCCATGTGTAAAGGGTTGGGGTGGATAGGTATCTTCTATGTTGGATGTTGTGATTGACTGTGACTGCCACCCCCTGGAGAGCAGCTCTCCTGGTGTGTAAGGGGTATAAACCTTTTTGTTGATCCCCACCCAAGGAAAAAACACCTGTTGTTTGGATATCCTCAAGTACATATATAGCCCCCCTACTGCTGAATTGATTAGAAAAAAACATTGGTTCAAACAGACATGCAGAGACACACACACAACCCAACTTTTTTCAGTTACATAGACAGTGTAACGGCAGATTTCGGCGGCTCAGCTCACGTCCTGACCAACACTAAAACAAAGAAAACACAAAAGAACTATGGTCAGAACGTGACAGACAGAGAGAAACAGATGGATATTTCTTTCAATGTAAGTTACATTTTTAAAATCTTTATCTTCATACCTGTTGCACGTTTTTATTGAACTATTTTATTAAACTATTGCTTACTCAGAGATAAAGGCCTGGGGGAGGCTCTATGGTCAACCAACACTTCCATCGGTCTCTAAATGGCAGGAACGTGTGATGCAGGGTAATCGGGCGCCCTCAAGCGCCAGATGAAGGGAAGAGCGGGAGCAGACGTGACAGTACCTCTTCCTCTTGGGACGCCACCCGGCATCCCACCTGGGCGAACTGGCCGAGACATAGGCGCTGGGCAAGCCGGTTGGGGCATGAGAACCCGACGAATCGGCAGGAGCGTGAGAGCCTGGCGAGCCGGCCGAGGCATGAGAGCCTGATGATCCGGCTGAGGCAAGATGCCTGTCGATCCCGCAGCAGAAGGGGAAGGGAAGCCCGATGATCCCGTGGAGTGTGACGTGGGATGGGAAGCCGCCGAGCCAGGAAAACATCTCGAGCCAGCCAGGGCGTGAAAGCCCGACGGGCTGGCTTAGGCACCCCGTTTCCATCGGTGGAGAAATCCACCCCGACGTCACCAACAAAACACAAGACAAACAAAAAAACTCCTGGACCGGCTAGGCGAACATTTTGTTTGTCTTTTGTAATTTCTTAATCATTGTACCTAAACTGTATGTGTAAACATGTATACGCAGGGCCCAGCTGTAAAAGAGACCTTGGTCTCAGTCTGTGTTCCTTGTTGAAATAAAGGTATAATAAAATTGCACGCTCCCTCAACTTGAGACATCTGTGACATTGTGTGGTGTGGCAAAACTGCACATTTTAGAGTGGCCTTTTATTGCCCCCAGCACAAGGTGCACCTGTGTAATGGTCATGCTGCTTATATAGCTTCTTGATATCCCACAACTGTCAGGTGGATGGATTATATTTGCAAAGGACAAGTGCTCACTAACAGGGATGTAAACAAATCTGTGCACAGAGAAAAGCTTTTTGTGCGTATGGAACATTTCTTGGATCTTTTATTTCAGCTCATGAAACATGAGACCAACACTTCAGATCAAATTTTATTGGTCAGATATTTAGCAGATGTTATTGCGGGTGTAGCAAAATGCTTGTGTTGCGTTTACATGTTGCGTTTATATTTTTGTTCAATGGACATATTGAATGCTTCATCAGTAGTTCCATCATTTCAGTTAATTAACAGAAGGAAAAAACGTATCTTATGTCCAGACTCATGTTCGGGGTCACCAATAATATTAAAATGGTTATGGTGTGTCACTCAGGGCTACAATAATTGAGGTGAAGTAGCAAGAATAAAGTCTGCCAATAACTCCATGAATGAAGTGCAAAGTTAGCTGTGGGTGAATAATAGCCTGTTATGCTGACAAGGAAAAATACCTGAAGGAGGTTGCTGTGCACAGCACAGAACTACACGTTCTATGACCCACCTATAGCGTTAGTCAGTCGAGCATTCTCTGACTTCATTCCAAGAATATTCAGTCATTATACGCCTAAAACAAAACAAATTGTGCACTTTGTGCCAAAATGCCCAGTTTTCTATTGTACCATGATATCTTTGGTAAGCACACAGGCTTTAGCTTAAACTAGTACACTCACTCACTAGCACACTCACATGGTCTCCATGCAGGCAGTATCCAACAGGCCTCATTCAGAAACTGACATCCTGGCAAGGACAAATAATGGCATCAGTAAATGTTTCATTTCAAAAACAGTTATTGCAAACCCAAATATTAATGTTGAACTGTATTATGAAAGCACATTGTGATTTAGCCTACTTGTTAGAACTTTGTATCAAAATACAAATAAATAAATATATGATATATGTTTTATTGTCACATACACCGGACAGGTGTAGTGAAATGTGTTGTTTTAAATGTTTTACCTGTCCATGTTGAACTTGCAACCTGAGAAAGTGGATCATGATTGCAGTAACTTTCTCTGTTATCAACCTAATATCTGTGAAACAATGAAATGTGTGTTCTGCACAATGTTAATCTTTCCTTTTAACAATGTCAAACAATCTCCATCCGTCATTTGATAATTTGTGTGTGTTGGGTTTAAAGTTCCTGTAGGGTGTGTCTAAAACAACGTTTTCATTCACCACCCTGAACCTAAATACTGTAACTGTTATTCAATAGCATCACATACAATTTCCTCAGCAGATAATGAGCTAAAAACCATGAGTCACATCTGTCCCATGAAGACCAGCTCAGAAAACCAATAGGTTTAAGGTGAAAATAGTCAGGAAACATTGCAGAAAAATAGAACCAAACATTGGTTCCACATCCTTTGAAATGAATGCATATTACAGTAAGAGATTATGTAACCATTACATTATTATGTTTAACAACACATTTGTGAGGAGATGCATTAGCCAAGCGGGCTCGAACCTAAGTGGTAGGGGACAGTGGGGGTAAATCGTGTCAAAGAGTTAGTTGAGCCATTCCTTGTTTCTAGGAAACCATACACAAAAGGAATAATATGACAATTTATAGTGTAGAGGTCATCATTGCATGGAGTCTGTGAAGGCAGAAACCATATGGAAAATGTGGTAAGCAAGTTAGGTCCAAAAAACAGATTTGAGATGAATGTATTGTTTTATAGGTTTCATGATGCTTGTACACTATATAAACAAAAGTATGTGGACACCCCTTCAAATGAGTGGATTCGACTATTTCAGCAACTCCCGCTGTAAATAAAATTGAGCACACAGCCATGCAATCTCCATAGACAAACATTGGCAGTAAAATGGTCCGCACTGAAGAGCTCAGTGACTTTCAATGTGGCACCGTCATAGGATGCCACCTTTCCAATAAGTCAGTTTGTCAAATTCCGAACCTGCTAGAGCTGCCGCGGACAACTGTAAGTGCTGTTATTGTGAAGTGGAAACATCTAGGAGCAACAACGGCTCAGCCGCGAAGTGGTAGTCCACGCAAGCTTACAGAAAGTGACCGCAGAGTGCTGAAGTGCATAGCGTGTAAAAATTGTCTGTCATCGATTGCAACACTCACTACCGAGTTCCAAACTGCCTTTGGAATCAACGTCAGCACAAGAACTGTTCGTCAGGAGATTCATGAAGAATGCTATCTGCCCGAATGCATAGTGCCAACTGTAAAGTTTGGTGGAGGAGGAATAATGGTCAGGGGCTGTTTGTCATGGTTCGCACGAGGCCCCTTAGTTCAGGTGAAGGGAAATCTTAATGCTACAGCATACAATGTCATTCAGGACGAATCTGTGCTTCCAACTTTGGGGAAGGTTCTTTCCTGTTTCAGCATGACAATGCCCCCATGTACAAAGCAAGGTCCATACAGAAATAGTTTGTTGAGATCGGTGTGGAAGAACTTGATTGGCTTGCACATTGCCCAACATGAACCCTATCAAACACCTTTGGGATGATTTGGAACGCCGAGGTCAGTGCCTGACCTCACTAATGCTTTTGTGGCTGAATGGAAGAAAATCCCTAGTGAAACATCTAGTGGAAAGCCTTCCCAGAAGAGTGGAGGCTGTTATTACAGCGAAGGAGGGACCAGCTCCATATTAATGCCCATGATTTTGGAATGAGATGTTCGGCGAGCAGGTGTTCACATACTTTTGGTCATGTAGTGTATCTCAACCAAAGTAGATCGTTTTAAGACTGTTTTATACATCAGTTGGGGTCTCTATAAGCTATAATATGAAGTCCCAAACCTAGTATGAAAGTTAATCTTTGTAGCTTTGTGGGTTAATATAGTCAAAATGGTTGCTAATATAGTACAAATTGTGTCATTTGGCTAGGGGCAAGTTGAGCTAATCACCATACTTACCCTGTCCCTATGCTCAATTTACCCCATGCCCGAGGTAAGTTGCACCAAGAGACCACTTTTTTTTGGACAAGCTATGTTTTTTAAACTGTTATGTTTACATGAATTCTGATACAGGAATACACAACATCCAACATCCTGAAATATATGTAAATATATGTTGATATCTTTGTTTAAAGTAATGCCTTATTTCCCTTGACGTAGTGATGCTGAATGTAAAAAATGGCTCAACATACCCCACTCTCCCCTATATCTAAAGCTTGTGTCTGAGGTCAAGCAGATGTTCTATATACAATACAGTACAACAACATTAAACTTTACCTTACCTGGCGGTCTTTTCTTCATTCTGCAAATCAAGAATGAATGAAGTATCTCCAAGTAAAGGTAGGTTGAAAGTATTCCCCCATCCTACGCTAGAACTTTACCCAGTAGGCCTACAGGGATCTAACTAGAGCTAGAGGTGCTTTGGTGGGTGCTTATATTTTTGTCCTATTTCAGACATACAAGTATGTAATTCATACGCGTGTGTGAATTGGAAATGTGTTTTTTGCATATCCTACTCTCCCTGAGACACCCTCGGAGAGTGGGGTCACAGCCAGGGTCTGCCATTGTGGATGGCGGCCGTGGTGAAATCAGGGTTAAGTGACCTTGCTGAAGGGCACAGACAGATTTTTCATTTTGTAACTCTAACCACTAGGCTATCTGCCGCCCATTTAATTTGTGAAGACAGGCCACTTTCAGCAGTTTGATGATAGTAATACATAGGTCTACACTTTACAATGATCAATTTCACCTACTGTCATAGGGATGCTGGATGACCAACTCAACTGCAATCTATTTGTTGGGGATTGTTTGCCATTAGATGTAACATCTACTGAATATTACAATAACATTTTACTGAAGCTACCAAATGTCATTACCCATTATTATCTATTTTTCATATTTATCAATATGTTTTACTTAACCCCCCAGTGCAGTCAAAAACGTGATATTCCTTTGTTTAATATATTGGACAGTTTATTAGGTACGCCGTTCACGAAAATGGTTTGCTTATACAGACAGTGAGTCACGTGGCTGTGGGTTGCTATATATATCAGTCAGCCATGCCGTGAGGCATTCAGTTATTGTTCGATTGAATGTTAGAATGGGCAAAACAAGTGACCTAAGCGACTTTGAGCTTGGTATGATCGTCGGTGCCAGGTGCGCTGGTATCTCAGAAACAGCCGGCCTCCTGAGCTTTTCACACACGACAGTGTCTAGGGTTTACCGAGAATGAGGCGACAAACAAAAAACATCGAGTCAGGGACAGTCCTGTGGGCAAAAATATCTCGTTGATGAGATGCAAGAATCGTGCAAGATAACAGGTGAGTCACAAACAGGCAAATAACAGTGCAGTACAACAGTTGTGTGCAGAATGGCATCTCGGAACGCACAACTCGTCGGTCCTTGTCACGGATGGGCTATTCCCGCAGACAACCACACCGGCTTCCTCTCCAATCAGCTAAAAACAAGAAGCAACAGCTCAAGTGGGCAAGCAATCACCAACAGTGGACAATTGAGGAGTGGAAAACTTTTCCTGGTCCGACGAATCCCGGTTCCTGTCGCATCATGCTGATGGCAGAGTAAGGATTTGGCGTGAACAGCATGAGTCCATGGCCCCATTCTGTCTGGTGTCTACAGTACAGGCTGGTGTCGGTGGTGTAATGATGTGGGGAATGTTTTCTTGGCACACGTTAAGTCCCTTAATACCAATTTAGCAATGTTACCATATCCTAAAGAATTCAGGTTGTTCTGAAGGCAAGGTGGGGACCGACCCGGTACGAGATGGTGTACCTAATAAACTGTCCAATTAGTGTACATTTCCACACTATGAGGTTGGAATAAAACTGTGAAATTGTGAGAATGTTGATAATGCCCTTTTAGTGTAAGAGCTGTTTGAAAAGACCGCCTGAAATTACAGCCTGTGGCAGTTTTTGCCAGCCTGGTGACATCACCAGGCGGTAAATTAGTTAATAGTCCAATAAGGAATTGTGTTTCTGACCAATTTAATTGAAAACAATGACAGTAAAGTACTTAATTGGTACCCAGAAATGATTTGATATTGAGATAAAAATGGCTGCATTGGACCGTTAAACTCTGCATTGTTGTGGATACAGCAAATGGTTTTGAGTTGCTAATAGAATACACATTAGCAGCAACCAAGCATCCGGATTGTGTGGGTGTATGTCGATATAAGATCTGATCAGTGATAACATCTGGACAGAAGGGTTTGCCATGTACAGAGGTGA
This sequence comes from Salvelinus namaycush, assembly GCF_016432855.1. NCBI lineage: Eukaryota > Metazoa > Chordata > Actinopteri > Salmoniformes > Salmonidae > Salvelinus > Salvelinus namaycush. Next base: position 39,754,175 of record NC_052333.1, read on the forward strand.
CACCTGTCTTGGCAGGTGGCACCTCTGTACTGATTGGCTCTTATTTGGAAGCCCAACCAAATATAAGGCATGCACCCAGGAGCCCATCAAGCCAGTCATCCAGGTAAGATATTTCAGATTTTTTGTACGTTTGTAGAACAATAATTGTATTACTCATTTCCCTTGACAATACTATGTTTGGGGTGTTTCTGAAGTGTCTGAAGTTGTCTTGTACACTAGCCTACCATATGTAGAATCCATTTGGCATGTCCTTTAGATGTTTTACTGCTTATACATTCCTGTCCTTCTCACAGAAAGGTTGTTCTTTGGGCCGTAAGGATGAAGGGGTCACTGCAATGCTTCGGGGTTCTGCTGCTTACTGGTAAGTAGTAGATAGTGAGCAAGCAATTTTTTGCGGACATGACTGTAGAATACTGTATTATAAACTGGGTGGTTTGAGCCCTGAATGGTGATTGGCGGAAAGCCGTGGTATAGCAGACCGTATACATAAATAACAAAAAAATACTATTTACTGTTCTAATTACGTTGGCAACCAGTTTATAACAGCAATAAGCCGCCTTGGGGGTGTGTGGTATATGGCCAATATACCATGGCTAATGACTTTATCCAGGCACTCCTTGTTGTGCTTAAGTACAGCCGTTAGCCTTGGTATATGAGGGGATAATCAACGAGGGGCTATGCATTTTATGGAAAATTATGAACGACGTGGAAGGTGTGTTACACGATGCGCTAGCGGAGTTGCATTATTTTCCAGATTATTTACCGTGCAAATATACAGTGCGTTATTGGAAATACTGAACACACTAGAAAGCCCTTCAAGTCAATCAGAAATAAGTATTCAACAATGCCATGGTATAATCTTTTTTTTTTTTTTTTTACTATCTGTGGTATAATGGCCATATACCACACCCCCTCAGGCCTTATCACTTAATTATACCATGGAATTGTGGCGTATTCCTTTCTGATTGGTTTGAAGGGCATTCTAGAGTGTGCATTATATAACGCACAGGATATTTTCATGAATTCAATGGCTATAGTACATTTTTCCAAGTTTTGTTTGAGCTGCTTTTGAAAGTAAAAGTCAAATTGAAAACAGTATTGGTATTGCTGAATTATATTTTAATAATAGCAAGCTAGGACTGATGGCTTTGGTTAGCTAAACTAGGAAGTATATTTGTTTGTTTGTTTGGTTACCTCGGCAACTACTGTAGGTAGTAAACTTGCGAGCTACTTCAGTGGATGTTGAACACATTTCTACCGGCAAATGAACACATTTCTAGTGGCAAATATGTTAAATTATAGCTATGATATGAAATGGATAATCAACTCGGGCCTCAATGCGTTGTGTCCTGACCTCCGTGGAAGGTCAGGACACACCTTCCATGTCCTTCATTATTTTCCATAGAATGCATAGCCCCTCGTTGATTAGCCTTACATATACTACAAAATCCTAAACTAAGCACTACATGATCAAGGGATACTACAATGTGAGTGCAATATTCTATAGTAAGTACTACACATGATAAGAGAGAGAGAGAGGGAGAGAGAGAGAGGGAGAGATAGAGACAGAGAGAGAGAGAGAATCTCACCACCGCAGTTCAGGAACAAAAAATAGCAAGAGACAATGAAACTAACAGCCTTTATAACATGAGATGTTTGGGTTCAAAATCTGAGTTGTTGACCAATAGTATTACTGTAACATTAACCTCCAATCAGATATCAGACCTACATGATGTAATCACAACAGAACCTCTGCTACCCAGAGGTGTGACAATGGGGGTTGGTGAGATCAACACAGAGAAGGCTGAATTCCTGAGAAGACAATAAAACCTTTTGCAAGGAGTTTTGATAAGAGTCACTTCGGGGGCTGCCCTACAGCACTAGATGATCGAGGGATACTACAGTGTGTAGTATAGTATACTACAAATTAGATAGTAAGGGACAGATTGCTATTTCCAAATCAAATCAAAGTTTATTTGTCACGTGCGCCGAAAACAACAGGTGTAGACCTTACAGTGAAATGCTTACTTACAGGCACTAACCAATAGTGCAAAAAAGGTATTAGGTGAACAATAGGTAAGTAAAGAAATAAAAAAAACAGTAAAAAGACAGGCTATGTACAGTAGCGAGCCTATAAAAGTAGCGAGACTACATACAGACACTGGTTAGTCAGGCTGATTGAGGTAGTATGTACATGAATGTATAGTTAAAGTGACTATGCATATATGATTAACAGAGAGTAGCAGCAGTGTAAAAAAGAGGGGTTTGGGGGGGCAGACAATGCAATAGTCCGGGTAGCCATTTGATTACCTGTTCAGGAGTCTTATGGCTTGGGGGTAAAAACTGTTGAGAAGCCTTTTTGTCCTAGACTTTGCACTCCGGTACCGCTTGCCATGCGGTAGTAGAGAGAACAGTCTAATACTGGGGTGGCTGGGGTCTTTGACAATTTTTAGGGCCTTCCTCTGACACCGCCTGGTGTAGAGGTCCTGAATGGCAGGCAGCATAGCCCCAGTGATGTACTGGGCAGTACGCACTACCCTCTGTAGTGCCTTGCGGTCAGAGGCCGAGCAATTACCGTACCAGGCAGTGATGCAACCAGTCAGGATGCTCTCGATGTTGCAGCTGTAGAACCTTTTGAGGATCTCAGGACCCATGCCAAATCTTTTTAGTTTCCTGAGGGGGAATAGACTTTGTCATGCCCTCTTCACGACTGTCTTGGTGTTTTTGGACCATTCTATTTTGTTGTTGATGTGGACACCAAGGATCTTGAAGCTCTCAACATGCTCCACTACAGCCCCGTCGATGAGAATGGGGGCATGCTCAGTCCTCCTTTTCCTGTAGTCCACAATCATCTCCTTAGTCTTGGTTACGTTGAGGGATAGGTTGTTATTCTGGCACCACCCGGCCAGATCTCTGACCTCCTCCCTATTGGCTGTCTCATCGTTGTCGGTGATCAGGCCTACCACTGTTGTGTCGTCTGCGAACTTAATGATGGTGTTGTTTACTGGGGAAGAGTTGCTCTGGTGAGGGTTGTGTGTTTTTCTTATTGGGTACAGGGGAGGGTAGCGCATTTTTCCCCCCCGGTTTACATTTGCTGTTAGCAGGTTTTACTTGCATGTGTCTCCCCTTTATCAAGGTGTTTAGGTACTTTCCTTACGCACAACGCTTTTCCTAACTTTTACAACACCGCAGGTCACTATAGTCCACCTGTCTAATGGTCTATCCTGCACTCTATCCACCATTCATAGTGACAATCGTGGTAGGTGGATCGTTTGTCCAGATCTGCAATAGGCTAACTAGCAATCATACCACACATAAAAGCATTCAAAACTGCATCAATTGTGATATGAATCCACAAGAACCAATAGGAATAACGGATAGGCAGCGGAGAAGCCAGGTGCATCATTGTGCATGACAGAACAGTCAAGATGTGACACAGCTCAAATCTCCTCTATTGAGGTTGTTTATGGACAGTACAATGATCCTACCTAGACTAGCCTACAACACTACAATGCAATGAATAATAGCGTTATTGTTTTCAAGCAAGTACAACATTCTACTCTAGGCTGCAGTGAACATTCTATTTGAATAACTGCAACAAAAAAACGTATCTGAATGTTTAATTCATTTTAGATCAGTTATGAGTAAACTCTCTCGACAGTCGATAAGGCACAGTAGCAGGCCAAGTCTGGCTGTATTTTTACTCCTGATACTGAACTGTTGTCCTATAACAATGTGGCCACATATGCTCCCGGCACACCCAGTTATTCAGGAAAGCTTAACACATGCCCTGCCTCCTCTCCAATCTGAGCGACTATTCTTCGCGCAATATATCCTAAATATTTATAATTTCACTTATAAATTGTATTACCTTTTTGATATGTGGCATAACACAACCGGTCGCAATGTTTTAATATGATTAGGCTACTTCAAAAGTCTCTTGAAGGCCTGCGCACATTCATCCCAAATATAATTTCATCCTCATCAAAATGGCTTGATATTGATTAGGTTTCCATCCAAACTTTTTAGGAGCGTAAAGTAGCCCACATGTCGGATAAAGAAAAATGTCACAACATCATGAGAAAGCATGCAGTTTATTAAGCTACAGATGAAATAAGTTACGATGAACTTCACTGGGTGGTGAAAGTGCACAGTGATGAGGTTGATGCTCCTTTCCAATAATTATCAAGGGTCTTATTATGGTGAATGATAATCAATGCTTGGCTGCCATTTGACAAATAAAAAAATCTTGCACTTTTGTCCATAATAATCTCATCATGTAGTGGGCTATACCTCCACTGTATCTGCGAACTGTTGGCTAGAGTGCACATACCAATACCAGAGTGGGCACATTCAGAATAGTCTACCTATAATCAACATTTTTTGTGACAAAACCATCAGTAGGCACAGAGGTGATAATGCGATGGAAACCCATTTAACTTGTATTTTCTATTCGGTATGTGGGAATTTAACCTCAAAATAAATGTTTATGCGGACTACATAGTCACCCACAGACTTCTATCTGCAACAAGTCAATTTGATGGAAACACAACTCTGAAAATGAGCCAGGGTTTCCCTTAGCCGATAGGCCTAACTGCAGGCTTTTTTCCTACCAAAAAATATGAAGCTGATAACAATATAATGCTTATCGTTATACAAAATATTCTGATAGAAAATTTATGAATTAGACTCCTTCTGAAGCCTACATCTATATCTGAATAGCAGACACAGTAGCCATCTAACATAAAGTAATGCAGGTCGGTGTTGTATATAGCATGCCGCCAGCATATCTCTATCTCTCTCTTTGGCTAGGCCTAAGCTTCTCTTTTTTAGATGAGTATCATACAGTGGAAACCTAGAGTGCTTTCAGAAAGTATTCAGACCCCTTGACTTTTTACACATTTTGTTACGTTACAGCCGTATTCTAAAATGTATTAAATACATTTCCCCCCCCTCATCAATCTACACACAATACCCTGTAATGTTTTTTAGACATTTTTGTAAATGTGATATTTCAGATTTTCATGTTCTATACAAGCATTCAGACCCTTTACTCAGTACTTTGTTGAAGCACCTTTGGCAGCGATTACAGCCTTGAGACTTCTTGGGTATAACGCTACACGCGTGGTACACGTGTATTTGGGGAGTTTCTCCCATTCTTCTCTACAGATCCTCTCAAGCGCTGTCCGGTTGGACGGGGAGCGTCGCTGCACAGCTATTTTCAGGTCTCTCAAGAGATATTCATATTTCCCTCGATCCTGACTAGTCTCCCAGTCCATGCTGCTAAAAAACATCCCCACAGCATGATTCTGCCACCACCATGCTTCACCGTAGGGATGGTGCCAGGTTTCCTCCAGATGTGACGCTTGGCACTCAGGCCAAAGTGTTCAATCTTGGTTTCATCAAACCAGGGAATCTTGTTCTCATGGTCTGAGAGTCCTTTAGGGGCTTTTTGGTAAACTCCAAGCAGGCTGTCATGTGCCTTTAACTGCACTGTCAACTGTGGAACCTTATATAAACGTGTGTGCCTTTCCAAATCATGTCCAATCAATTGAATTTACCACAGATGGACTCCAATCAAATTGTAGAAACATCTAAAGGATGATCAATGGAAACAGGATGCACCTGAGCTCAATTTCGAGTCTCATAGCAAAGGGTCTGAATACTTATGTAAATAAGGTCATTTGTTTTTTTATTTTTAATACATTTGCAAAAATTTCTAAAAACCTCTCTTCACTTTGTCGTTATTGGGTATTGAGGGTAAATTGTTGAGGATTTTTATTATTTAATCCATTTTAGAATAAAGCTGGAATGTAACAAAATGTGGAAAAATTGAAGGCGTCTGAATATTTTCAGAATCCACTGTAAGCCGATAGGCTATAAGCATGCATAGGCTATAAGGTTTTGCATATGCTACACATCAAAACCCAATGAATAGTGTTTTTGATGTTGTTACAGGCTGATTTTAATAATCGGAAGATAACTGCTCTACTAATATTATTAGTTAATTACATTTACAGTACATGATTAGCTCAATCAGGTAATATTAATTACAGAGAAAGGATTTTATAGAATAGCATGTCATATCACTTTATCCGGCATAGCCAAAGACACGACAATACTGTATATCTGATCAATTTGATGTTATTTTAGTGGACTTTTTTATTACTCTTCTTTCAAAAACAAGGACATTTCTAAGTGACCCAATACTGTTGAACGGTAGTGTATACAACTAGGCTACGTAGATACAGACACGTTACAGATATACAGACAAAAAAATATGCTCAACCTCCAGATGAGAATGAGGGGGGAGTTTAAGTAAAATTCTTTCAAGCTTGTTTGTCTGGTCTGTAGCGATTGGCTATTCTTTAGATGCTTGGGCCTGCTGGTGAACCACGATGTGCAGGCATAATCAAATTGATACTGGACTAGCGCACTTACCATAGTCTTTAGGGTGTCTATAGCTAGGTTTCCATCATATTGGAGACACATTTTCATGTAAATATTCTAAAATCTGTATAAAAACAATATATGTATTCCAGAGTTTCTGCTGGACAATGTGACCGTGAAGATTTTAATTGGAGAAATTTATCAGACATCCATTTATCAGACATCCAGCTGAAAACTGTTGTGCTGATTTAAAGAAGCAGTAAAACTGGCCTTCTTTAGACTAGTTGAGTGTCTGGATCATCAGCATTTGTGGGTTCGATTACAGGCTCAAAATAGCCAGAAACAACAGACTTTCTTCTGAAACAGTTTTCAGCTGTGCTAACATAATTGCAAAAGGGTTTTCTAATGATCAATTAGCATTTTAAAATGATAAACTTGGATTAGCTAACACAACGTGCCATTGGAACACAGGAGTGATGGTTGCTGATAATGGGCATTTCTAAGTGACCCCAAGCTTTTAAACGGTAGTGTATGTAAAAAATGTGACCCACAATGGTAATAAGTCCCTGACTTTTTTTGTGCAATCCCAGTCACTTTTAAAAATCTTTGTCTATATATGTATTTTTTTTGGATTGGTTTTATCAGTTAATCCAAACTGTGCAGCAGCAATTTGATGAATGGACAGAGACATCTGTTACAAAACACCAACAAGTTTAATGACATTGTGATATTGTCAAGCCTTAGATACTGGGTAATTTTACAAGGTAGGGAGTGAGGCTGTCCATGAAAAAACATTATATTTCTTATAGCATAGCAAAGATTCACAACAGACGAAATTGTAAAATTGCGTGAGGCTAAGAACTCACTACTCAAAAGGCAACAGAAGTCAGATCTGTCTTATTTCTGTAGATATATATGGATTGTTCATAAAGCCAGGCACATTTAACTGTTAGGCTATTGATTACAGACCTAATTAAGATGGGGTTTCTCTCTCCTCACTTTTCTTAGACAAGGCAAGGGCTGTTTTCTCTTCTCACTCCGCTGCTGCCTCCGTCGCATTGTTCTCAACACCATTATACTGGTTAACTTTTCCATTATGCACATAGCAACATGGTCTAGGAAAAGGCACTAATTCAACTGCGCATAGAAGATTAAGCTATGTTTCAGAACTGCAGACCGCAACCGCTATCCAATGCAGGTGAAATTGGTCATAAAATAATGTTAATTTATTAGTGTTGCACCTAGGGGTTGCAAAATTCCAGTAATGTTCTATAAATTCACTGGTTTTCCAAAAATCCTGGTTGGAGGATTCCGGATTTCCTGTTTATTCCATCCCTATTCCAGTACACCTCCGTCCTGTATTTTGGGAAAACCAGGGAATTTATTGAAAGTTCCAGTAATTTTGCAACCCTAGTTGCACCATTGTTCTTACATAATATAACCATATACAATTTCAGGTAGCACATGTCTTAGAGTGATGGACTGTGCCATCCCCACATCCTCCACAATGGATTAGTCCACTGAGACAGGCGCAACTCAGATTGGTGTCTTGTGCGCTATGAAAAAAACATATTTGAGACTGCTTTAATTAAGAAATCTCAGTCGACCAAAATGGGGCCAGCTCTAGTAGGGAGGGATGTATTTTCTGTTTATCCAGATTGACAGTCTACTATTTTGGTGTTGAACAAGCAAACAATGATATTGAAGTGCTCAAAGTCGGTTTGCTTTGTTAATTGGTTGTGTTGTGGATTGGCACAGAAACCTGTTGGGGGAAAATTCGTTGTATAATTATAAATATGGCATCAAAATGTAGAAAATCTGATTTCTCCATAGCTGATCATAGTGTAATGAAACTGTCATGTCTGCCCCCTCTACCGCTCCCTGGTGCTCGAGGCCGCCAGGCTGCTCATCATTACGCACACCTGTCACCATCGTTACGCGAATCAGCGCTTCATTGGACTCACCTGTACTCCGTCACGTTATTAATTACCTCCCCTATATCTGTCACTTACTCAGTTTCTTTCCCGAGTCAGCATTAATGTCGTTATGTGTCCTTTGTCCAGACACTGGTTGTGTTTTGTTTCCTGTCTGTTTATTCATTAAATATTCACTCCCTGTACTTTCTTTTCATCTGAGCTCGTCTGTGGTGGTTGGCGAACATTCATAAACACAGGATCACTACAGTTATTGTTATTTGTTCTTGTCAACATTATTTTGAGTTAGTTATATGTGGAGGGAGCGTGTTCATTTTATTTTACAGTACAAGGGGAGGGTCATGTGGCAAATGTTTTTTATGTTTGGGAGGGGGTGCATTTTTGGGGGGATAACACCTTGAGTTGGACCTGCCTCTCCCCCCAGTAAATTTAGATCTGTCCCTAAGTTCTACACATGATCTAGGAATACTACAGTGTAGAGCATAGTATTTTACAGTATACTGTATTACACTTTTCTACGGAATTTTGATAGTTAACTGTAGTAATTTTTCATGTGGGGTGTTGTTTTTCTCCTGAAAATTACCACGGTTGTCTTTGACTTCAAGCTAAACTGAGTCAGTTAACAAAGGTTTTTTCCCTTACTAAATCATAATATTATCATTATCTCACACTATTCTAACTGCACTATTAACTTTACCTTCAGAATTTATGTTTCCTCAAAAATAGATAGTGTGATGTTGGTGGCTTGCATATTTATTAGTTAGTTTTTTCCATAGATTTTATGAACATTTTTGAAACATTGTTTTCTAGGACTTTGCTCTGCTGGGCCGGCAGGGAAAGAGTTTGCCACAGCCTTCATGCAAAATTATATTGAAGACTATAAAGGCTCAAGCTTTAAGATTGAAGTGGCATCTCCCCCCATCTCCCTCCAACCCACCAAGGTCAAGGTAACTGCCCTTGGGAAGGACTATGAGAAGACAGTTGACCCTGGTAAAAGCGTGACCTTTGACCTACCCAAAGGAGTAGAGATGATTGGCAGCAAAAAGAACCTCCCCACTGTCCTGATTGAAGCTTCCCAGGAGGTCACAGTGTTGTCATTCAACTACAAAAAGGAAACAGCTGACACCTCTGTCGTCTACCCCGTGAAGGACTGGGGAACAGAGTACTTCATCTTCACCCCCATGTCGACCGCTGGTGATAGGTTCTCCAAAGAGTTTTCCATCATCAACTACAAAGAGAAGAACTTTGGGGTTGAGGTCTATCTGACTGGCCCGGTGACATTCCAAAGGCAAAAGTATTTTGCAGGCAGCAAGCTGACAATCGATCTTATGCCCTTTGAGAGTGTACAGATTCAGAGCCAGTTTGATCTGAGCGGCACCAACGTGATCTCTAAGTTTCCAGTCGGAGTTCTCTCAGGACACAGCTGTACTAAGAAATATACTGGCTGCAACCACGTCTATGAGCAGCTCCAGCCCGTTAAGAGTTGGGGGAAGGAATTCATTGTTGCACCACTACCTTTCCATAAAGACATCAACAGATATGATAGTCTTTACATCCAAACATCTCAGTTCACTCAAGTCAAAGTGATGCAAACTGGTATCGATTTCCTTACACTACCAATGTTCCCAGGACAATCGTTGGAGCTCATTGTCACCTGGCCAAATTCCTATTACTTGAGTGCTGACAAAGGCATTCAGGTCCTGTATGAGTTCAACGGAGGTGATGTGGGAAAGAAGCAATACTACGACCCTTTTCTGTTCACCATTCTACCAAATGATCAATTCAGCACTTCATACGCTCTAGAAGGGCAAGCTGGCTTCTACAACATGTTCTTAATGGTGGCTCTTACCAAGGACCTGGGTGGGTTCACGGTAGACAAGCTTCCAATGCCCTTAAACATCGAGTGGCACAAAGTGGACGGAACCGAGTACTCATGGGCTGAGGTCATGTATGGTACTGGAGCTAGCTTCCAACAGATATCCCACGCTAACTCCCCATTCGCTATCTACAGCATTGGTGGGGCTTATGCCAATGGCTATGGATCCCCTGCCTCTGGTAACCCAGGTATGTCAATCAAACGTGTCATATTGTGTATCAAGTAACAGGGATTCTCCCAAGGGTGACTGGTGAACCCTTGCTGTGTGACAGTGTAACCATACTTTTCTTATAATTTCTGCCCTTAATCACCCCAAAAGATGCCCCTGAATGCCCAGAGAACAGCCACTATGAGGTGTGTGGAAGGGGCTGCCCTGCCACCTGTGAAGACCCAGAAGGTCCCTCCATGTGCAAAACCAGTTGTGTGAAGAGCTGTATGTGTGACAAGGGCTATGTGCTTAATGGAAAAAAGTGTGTGCCCCTGTCGCAATGTGGTTGTCTTTACAATGATACATTCTACAAAAATGGCCAAGTCTTCCATCCCAATGGGCTCTGTCAGGAGGAGTGCACATGCAATGGCACGGTATGTTTACATTGGTCTTAGTAAGAAATGCTAGTCATATATTTGCCTCTTGGTCCATTTTCTGTATTTTGTTTAAATTCTGTAAATACTTCAAATGTAGCTGTATGTGTATTAACATTTTGGAACGATGCATGGTTTAATTGAACATTTAAATATTTGAGCAAAGAAACATGTTTGACCTTGATCAAATCAAGTGTTAAGCTATACATCCAAACAATAAAAGTTTTCATGTGAAGGATATTTTCATGGCTTAATAAAGTATGTGTTGTGTTATTTATCAGGTGAATTGTGTGAAGTTCAGCTGTGGCCCCCATGAGACGTGTGAGGTGAAAAATGGTGTCAGGCATTGCCAGGCTGTTGGAAAGGGAGTCTGCACCATCTCAGGTGACCCACATTACAAGACCTTTGACAACAGCTTATATGACTTCCAAGGCACCTGCACCTACACTGCAGCTCAAGGCTGCTATCTAGAGGGGACACGCCTCAACCCCTTCTCTGTTGTGGTGGAGAATGAGAAGTGGTACGCCATGTCAAATAATCCAAAGGTATCTGTTGCCAAGCTTGTGGCTGTAGAAGTCTATGGTAATACCCTGGTTCTAAGGAGGAATCAAGCAGGAATGATAATGGTTAGTATTTCATTTGACTGGTATGACAAATGCACACATATTCTTTTTGTGTTTGATTAATTAACATGAGACAATTCCGTAATCACTTTCAGAAAATAAGAGGTCATAAGGTATATGACTAACCCAGTGCATATAATTAGAATAGGCTTCATACTAGCCATTTGTTATTGTCATATTTGATATGCCATTCATCCAGGTAAATGGAATTATGATGAGTCTCCCTGTGAATCTTAACAACGGAGCAGTGCAGGCCTACCAAGAGGGCACCTATGATGTCATCACAACAGACTTCGGCCTGAGAGTCACCTATGACCTTGTGTACCACGTCATTGTGACCGTCCCTGGCCACTACCGTGGCAAGACCTGTGGTCTGTGTGGCAATTTCAACGACAACAAGAATGATGAGTTTCAACTGCCTGATGGGAAAATAACCAAGGACCTCCTGACCTTTGGCGCAGCCTGGAAGATCAGTGTGCCACATGTGGTTTGTGAGGATGGCTGCAGCGGAGAATTCTGCCCCAAGTGTGATGCCAAGAAGAAACTCATATTTGAGGCCGACTGTAGTATCATCACAAACCCTCATGGTCCCTTCGCCACCTGCCACAATGTGATAGACCCCACCTCTTACTTCAGAGATTGTGTCTATGATGTCTGCTTGTCTGAGGGAGACCGTAAGGTTCTCTGTCAAAGCATATCAGCGTACATGATTGACTGCCAGGACTTTGGGGTGAACATTAGTAACTGGAGAACAGCAACCTTCTGTCGTAAGTATTTAGTAGTCTGTGGATTGGGACACATTTGGCTTTGGCTTTCTTTTGTATAGATATTCGGTCTGTATATTCTGATTATTGTTTTCAGCACCATTTCATCAGGTCAAATTTCTCGTACATGTAAATGTATTTGGCGAATAAAGGTGATTTCGATTCCTGAAGTCTGAACTATTGAGTGTTGTGATTGGACACAATATTGCATGTCTAATCACTTAATTGATTCCCGTGTAGCCCTGGACTGTCCTGCCAACAGCCACTACCAGAGCTGCTCTGAGATCTGTGCCAACCCATGTCCCGGCCTCTCTGACATTATCACCTGCCCCACCACCTGTGCCGAGGGCTGTGCCTGCAATGCAGACTACTACTTCAATGGGACAGGCTGTGTTAAGTGGGACCTGTGCAGCTGTTACCACAAAGGACGCACATACAAGGTGGGGTTTACTTAGAACATACACCAACAATGTGTAGTGTTTACTTTACAATAGAAGAATATGTACCACAAATCCACATTATTGTTAGATATACACTACTGTTCAAAAGTTTGGGGTCACTTAGACATTTCCTTGTTTTTGAAAGAAAATACATGTTTTGTCCATTTAAAATAACATCAAATTTCTCATAAATACAGTGTAGACATTGATAATGTTGTAAATGACTATTGTAGCTGGAAACATCAGATTTTTAATGGAATATCTACATAGGTGTACATTTACATTTTACATTTAAGTCATTTAGCAGACGCTCTTATCCAGAGCGACTTACAAATTGGTGCATTCACCTTATGATATCCAGTGGAACAACCACTTTACAATAGTGCATCTAACTCTTTTAAGGGGGGGGGGGGTTAGAAGAATTACTTTATCCTATCCTAGGTATTCCTTAAAGAGGTGGGGTTTCAGGTGTCTCCGGAAGGTGGTGATTGACTCCGCTGACCTGGCGTCGTGAGGGAGTTTGTTCCACCATTGGGGTGCCAGAGCAGCGAACAGTTTTGACTGGGCTGAGCGGGAACTGTACTTCCTCAGAGGTAGGGAGGCGAGCAGGCCAGAGGTGGATGAACGCAGTGCCCTTGTTTGGGTGTAGGGCCTGATCAGAGCCTGAAGGTACGGAGGTGCCGTTCCCCTCACAGCTCCGTAGGCAAGCACCATGGTCTTGTAGCGGATGCGAGCTTCAACTGGAAGCCAGTGGAGAGAGCGGAGGAGCGGGGTGACGTGAGAGAACTTGGGAAAGTTGAACACCAGACGGGCTGCGGCGTTCTGGATGAGTTGTAGGGGTTTAATGGCACAGGCAGTACAGTGTACAGAGGCCCATTTATCAGAAACCATCCCTCCTCTGTTCCAATGGCACATTGTGTTAGCTAATGCAAGTTTATCATTTTAAAAGTCTAATTGATCATTAGAAAACACTTTTGCAATTATGTTAGCACAGCTGAACTGTTGTTCTGATTAAAGAAGCAATAAAACTGGCCTTCTTTAGACTAGTTGAGTATCTGGAGCATCAGCATTTGTGGGTTCGATTGCAGGCTCAAAATGGCCAGAAACAAAGCACTTTCTTCTGAAACTCATCAGTCTATTCTTGTTCTGAGAAATTAAGGCTATTCCATGCAAGCAATTGCTAAGAAATTTAAGATCTAATACAATGCTGTGTTCTACTCTATTCACAGAACAGTGCAAACTGGCTCTAACCAGAATAGAAAGAGGAGTGGAAGGCCCCGGGGCACAACTGAGCAGGAGGACAAATACATTAGAGAATCTAGTTTGAGAAACAGACACCTCACAAGTCCTCAACTGGCAGCATCATTAAATAGTACCCGCAAACACCAGTCTCAACGTCAACAGTGAAGAGGCGACTCCATGATGCTATCCTTCTAGGCAGAGTTGCAAAGAAAAAGCCATATCTCAGACTGGCCAATAAAAAGAAAAGATAAAAATGTGCAAAAGAACACAGACACTGGACAGAGGAACTCTGCCTAGAAGGCCAGCATCCCGGAGTCGCCTCCTCACTGTTGACGTTGAGACTGGTGTTTTGCGGGTACAATTTAATGAAGCTGCCAGTTGAGGACTTGTGAGGCATCTGTTTCTCAAACTAGATTCTCTAATGTATTTATCCAGGACATTACCACAAAAACAATGTACTATACCTATTTTTCTCCCTCAGATTGGTGAGTCTGTGTTGTCAGAGGATTGCCAGGAGCTCTGCACCTGCACTGCCTCTGGTGATGTGAAGTGTGAGGCCACCAAGTGCAAGGCTGATGAGAGCTGCCAGGTCAAGGATGGTCACCGGGGCTGCTATCTCAAAAAGTGTTTGTTGGAGACTAATGGTGCCTTCACCCTTTTCAATGGAAGAAGTGGTGCAATCACAGCCATGGGGAACTATGAGATCATCAACGTTTGTGACAATGCTCTTGTGGAAGAGTGGTTCAGAGTGGTGGTGACCTTGCAGGCCTGTGGGAAGACTGGCCTCAAGAGCGTTGTTGCAGTGTACGTCTATTTTAATGACCTGATCGTCACTGTCAATAGCAAGCATGAAACTTGGGTGAGTCACCTCGTATATTTACTATTAAATATTGTTTATGGATGACACCAATTCCCTTCAGTATCTAGGATTGTCAGATGGTCTACTATTCCATCAGTGTTACTTTCTCTTTCAATGTTGCTCACAGATAAACGGTAAGAAGGTGACTCTACCACGCCTGATGAGTAATGAGGTCTCAGTGAAGGTCTCTGACAAGACAGTGATGATTGAGAGGATGTCAGGCCTTCGGGTGTCATACAGCCTCTCTCAGGAGATCATAGTGACAGTCAGTGCAAACATGGCTGACAAGGTGTGTGGAGCTTGTGGAAGACTGAATCCTTCAGGAGACATCCCGGGCCCTAGTTTCAACCGGACTATGCAGGAATACATGGATGGCTGGAATGCACCGGACTTCCCCACCTGCAGGTGAGTAACTGTATAAATCTGAAACTGATTCAAATCTGAAAAGCAATCAATAACATTCAAGTTGTGAAAATGTATACTTAATTAGGGTGAAAGCTACCTCAGTTGTATGCTCTTTGACCCCTTACAGTGGCGGCCTTTGAACACCTTGGAACATTATTTCATCCACAAGACATTTTAACTACCCAGATGAATCACCTCTGATAGAGAATCAGTCTTCAATAAATGTTTGTGATAACTTTAATTCTATTCTTACCGAACAATTACATTTTGTGAAATGATTCTGTAAAAACCAAACAATAAAATGTCGACAAGAAAAGCATCAAGAACTGATGTATTGTCTCTATTGTACTTCTCCAGATGATAATTCATTCCATGGTCTTTTACTATGTTCTGCATAGGGGATTACATTAGGGACAGGTTATAGAAAATAGTTGATTATGTACACAGAAGTATATGGCCTCCTTGTGATGTCATGGCAGGACATACTACAGTGCATAGTGGAAGTCTATACACCCCTTGCACAATCTTCACATTTTGCTGTTTTAAAATTACATTTTAAAAGGGATTCAATTAGAATTTTTTTCCGCCTACAGATCTCCACAATCTACTCCACATTTTCAAAGTGAAAGAAAATTATAGAACATTTTCCTAATGAACAAAGATGTTTTGATCGTGTACACTCTAACAAGCTAACCACACCGCTCGCGTGCGCTCGCGTTGCAAAATAAATGTAGAAATCTATGTTATTCAATTATTGCACCCACACTGCTCGCATGTGCCAACGAGCGTCTGCGTTGCCAAGGGCTAAAATAGAAATCAGTTCTATTTCTGACCAGATCGCGCTGCAAGCCCTGCCTCTTCCATCTCCTCATTGGTTTATAGAAGCAGGTACCCACGTGCCATCTCCTCATTGGTTATACCCATGTGGGTGACTGAAAGACGAACGAGGTCAGTGGCGGTAATGCACCTAATTTATGAAAGTTGCCAATCGCAGAGAAGAAAGAGAAGAGAAGAAAAAGCCTGGAAGGAAGAGAGATGACTAGAAACAATTCGGTTGACTGTTTTATGTGTGGATTAATTGGCTGAGTAGAGGACCTTGTGCATTTCAGGTAAAATAACGACTCAATTTTTATATCCAAGGACAAATTAGCTAGCAACAGCAAGCTAGCTAAATAGGACAAATTAGCTAGCAAGTGCAAGCTAACTATCTAAATTGCCTCAAATGTTTAACGCTTTTCGACCTGTCCCCAAATTAATATAATTGGTTCAGAGTATGTTTTGATATTTTAACCTGCGTGTCATGATCGCGTTTGGTGTGGGGACAAAATAAATGTATGCACCATGGCGCACGATTGCGCACGCTCACAGCCGGTTTGGGTTCCGTGTTAGAATAAAGGCTCCAATAGGGTTATTCGGCTGTCCCCATTGGAAAACCCTTTGTGTTCCCGAAAAGGTTCTACCTAGAAACAGGTAGATAGTTTATTTTTTTCTAAGAGTATGTCTTCACACACCAGAGTTAATACTTGATGGAAGCACCTTTGGCAGCCATTACAGCTGTAAATCATTTTGAATAATATTCCACCAGCCTTACAAACTCTTATTGCCACATTTATCCATTGTTTTTGTCAAAATTGCTCAAGCTCATTACATTTTGTTGGGAATCATTGATGGACAGCAATATTCAAACTGTCTCTGATTTTCAAGCAAATTTCAAATCAGGACTGAGACTGGACTACTCAGGAACACTCAACACCTTTTGGAAAGCCGTTCTCGTGTGTCGTTGGCATTAAACCTTGTGAAATTGTGCCGCTGAAAACTGTTAGGTTTTCAGAAGACTGAACCAGGTTTTCCTCTAACTTTTTACCTGGGCTTTGCTCCTTTCATGTCTTTTGATCCTGAAAAACATTTTAGATTTAATTTTAAGGCAGCAAAACGTGAAGTCTGTGCAAGGGGTGTGTAGACTTTCACTGGTGAATGTAGTGTTTTCTGGGCATGGGGAATGTTTTACATGAACAAGGAACAAGCTTGTATTTGACTGGTCACCACAGCAGTATTTCCTTGATGTAATATACAAGTTTATGAACCAAGATTTAATTGAATTTTTTATTACAAGAATGTGTATTCGGAAGGATACTTCTATCAGAACACTAATTTATAATTCAGTATAATTTAGATATCAAATTACATGTAGAGATAATGAATCCAGCAGATCCAGCTTAGTACTTTCTATTATATAGTAAATATTTTAAATCGACTTGATTACCATTGTAATGATTTGACCATTCCAAATCACTTTCTGGAATTGTTTAGAAAATTTGAGGCGAGATTTTGGCAGAAAATGTAATTCCTTCTACACATATTTGAATTACTGTTTGTACAAATCATTGACAAATGGTCACATTGATTTAGGCAATATGTATTCTTGGTGGGATTCTCCAATAGCAGATTGTTCTTCAGTTATAGCATAGTCAGTTCTCTCATATCACTGTAAAAGAGAAGGGGAGAGTTGTTGTGAGTGCATATCATTTCCTACTGGAAGCTGTTATGTAAGCATGAATGCTAACACCTGTTTTCAAAAGACAGTGTGTACTAACTCTCAAACCTTCATTATGGAAGTTAATATCACAAGTTTCAAGTCCATAATCCTACAAACACCATTGTTTGACACCGTGATGGTAAGCTAAAGCTCTATATTTTGATTCCTTAGACTGAATAACAGTCCTTCACAGTCTCATATATTGAAGGTTAGTTTCATAATCATATAACATTACAGTGAAGTGGCTCACCATTGGGGGAAGTCAGAGGCTACTTACTTAACCATGTATCCCTGCATTAAAGAAATGGGTGGGGCTGGCTTAAGAGGGTATGAACAATGCTGAATTGGTGTAGACAAAGGAGAGCTCTCCAGCAGTAGTACCAAAACATTCAAAGGCCATTTTCTCAAAACTGAGGTTACAAGTTGATCAACTTTCAAAGCAGAATTACTTTCCCATTGTTACTCAAAAATGCAGTGTATGATATACCATTTTGTAGCTCTGTTTCTCTGCTTTCATTCAATGTAAAAAACACAATTTCAAATGTTGCTACATAAGACCGATTTAAGGTGGTCGGTCACATATGGACTTGATATTTTACCAAATAGGGCTATCTTCTGTATACCACACTAACCTTGTCACAACACAACTGATTGGCTCAAACATATTAAGAAGGAAAGAAATTCCACAAATTAACTTTTAACAAGGCACAACTGTTAATTGAAATACATTCCAGGTGACTACCCCATGAAGCTGGTTGAGAGTGTGCAAAGCTGTCATCAAGGCAAAGGGTGGCTACTTTGAAGAATCTAAAATCTAAAATATATGTTGATGTTTTTAACCTTTTTTTGGTTACTACATGATTCCATATGTGTTATTTCATAGTTTTGATGTCTTCACTATTATTCTACAAAATAGTAAAAATAAAGAAAAACCCTTGAATGAGTAGGTGTGTCGAAACTTTTGACTGGTACTGTATATATTTACAAAAAACATATATGGGGGATTCGAAATGAAGCTACAATCTATCTGCAATATTAAAGCTGATCTACCCCCTAAAAAAATAATATATATATAAAAACATATATATATATATAGTTTTCTAAAGTATCTGTAATCTGATTACAATATTTTTGCTTGTAATGTAACTGATTAATTACAGTTACAGTTTCTTTGTTTCTTTGTTACATGTAATCAGTCCTGCTTATATTATTGTTAATGTTCTATGGAGCTAATCATCACAAACAAAAAGCATGCATGGCTACACCCACACACTCAAGAAGGGGCCTATGGAATTCACCTTGAATAATCAGCAATAGGGGTCTAGATGTTGCAATAAATATTCAGTTACTGTTAGTTTAGTTTAGCCTACTCTTTGTTAGTAACTTCAGAAGGTACTTAATTTTTTTTAAGGAGAAGATTACCCCTCTAAGATCTCCATCTCCTTGTGCTATGTTGGCGTTGTCCCCCTGTCATTTGTTGCTCCTGCAGCAACAGGTAAACTTTGCAAATCCGACACGTGCGCCTTCGAGACTCGCGAGTCTCCGTCGGGAGCGGGACATTCCGTAGTAGAAGGATGAGAGAGAGGTGACAGGAACTCCGCCGTCATGACAACAATCCGATTACATTGAGACACTTATCTGTGCAGGCTATTTATGTGCATACCAGCAGTACTTAGGAGCAAGACCCACTTAGAAGAACCGTCGCATGCACTGAACAAGGGCTATTTATTTTAATTGTTATACTAGTTGTAATAGAAGAACTAAAGAGAAAGTACCTATTAAGCAAAGTTGCAACTTTTCTTTGATGAACTAGCCTACCTATTTTATCAATGTCGGGATGTATGGAGGAATTATCTGTGGACATTTAGGCTATCAAGTGGAGGACACTACGCGCAAGAAAAGGTTGCCATATTATAAGGTTGTTAATCAAATGCATATTGTTGATTCGAAGTTTTCTTTTGAACAGTAATCTTGTCAAATGTATGCATCAGGCTATATTTATGTTGGTTTTAGCGTGCATTCGCGCGTTTCGACGGGCTGCAGAATAGGCTGACCAGAATAAGCATAGGCCGATTTTTACTGTCGTTGTTTTGTTCCTTGAAGCAAGTTCTGAAAAACTAATTTCTGTTTTTTATATTGGAAGAAAAAGAGACTGTGCTCATCCTCTGTCATTCAGGGGCTGATGAAGGTAACCTACATGGTGTAAAGATGGATACTAGTCCTACAAGAAGTATTGATGGACAGACAGGTGTGGGGGAGAGCCCTGCCAATGGGGAGTCAAGGCACCGAGGCAGCACCAGGGGCAGCTTCCGCGCCTTTGCCACATGGAGCTCATCCTCCCAGTCATTCCAAAAGGAAGATCTAGGGAGCAATGTTAGTAAGAGACTTAATTCCATTGTCAACTCCCAATACAATGACCATCACAGCACCACAGCAGATCCCAAGGGCCAACTGTGGGTGTCAGCAGAACCTGACACAACCACCACCAATACCGCCACTACCACATTCTCCAAAGGAGCCGAAGTCATCACTTCTACTCAGGCCTCAGAGACGGAGGAGAATGACCATGTGGACCAGTCCACCTACTTTCAGAGGCAGTTTGGGGCGCTGCTCCAGCCAGGGGTCAACAAGTTCTCCCTGCGCATGTTTGGTAGTCACAAGGGCGTGGCAGCGGAGCAGGCCAGGGTCAAATCCTTTGGAGTGTGGATCATCCACCCCTACAGTGACTTCAGGTAACTCAGAGAAGTGGGAGTGGAACAGGGATACATAGAGAGCACAGAGGATTGGAAAAATAAAAAGAAGCCTAGACTGAGTGGCAAGACCAATGGGGGAGGCCAAACAGATTTTTCAATGACTCAGATTAATAATCCAGTTCAGATTACAACCATCCATGATGCAATTTTGGTTCAGAGTAGATAGAACCATCCATGATAACATGCTATTTCTTGTCCATAACTTCTAAACATATCATAGCAACTCAAAAATGCTTTATTAATGCCTATCACAAACTTGTTACATCAAGGGCAGTGTCCTGGACACAGATTACACCTAGTCCTTGAGTCAAAAGCAAGAAAATGCTTTTTAGTCTAGAAAAAGCAAGATCAATGGAGAATCTCCATTGAAAAAGCTTTTTAGTCCAGGAGTAGGCTTGACTTCTGTACTGGAAACCGTCCCCAAGTGTACAGTAAGTAGACGGATGTTAGAGGGTAAAAACCTGCTATGATTTATTTTTCAAGGGCAGCCTGCACTGTCGATAAGAAGATAAAGGGATTTGATTAGTGATACA
Source organism: Salvelinus namaycush (assembly GCF_016432855.1). Lineage (NCBI taxonomy): Eukaryota > Metazoa > Chordata > Actinopteri > Salmoniformes > Salmonidae > Salvelinus > Salvelinus namaycush. Next base: position 39,775,112 of record NC_052333.1, read on the forward strand.
GTATATTGAATGAGATCATCTGGATTAGAGCAGAACCCTACGTACCTTTGTGTCTCGCCCTGTCTGTAAACCTAACCCTAAAGGAAATGTTAAAATCCCATGCATGTACTAATCCAAACTCCCACAAAAGTTGCAATCAATTCAAGAATCGTATCGTTTTCAATTGGAGCGTGTTCAGCTTTTAAGATTTTTACCCAAATACTTTTCATGGAACATATAGTAAAGCCAGTCAATGGCTGTGGCAGTGGCTTTAATGTCTATATATACACATCAGACATTTTCCACACATACTCAACACTATATAGGTCAATGCCAGACAGTGAGGTTAAATCCATGCTAAGGGATTATTGCCAACAAGAAGAAACCCCATAATTCCAATCTTGCCCTGTATTATGTCATAAATACTGAGACAGATGAGAGGAAGATTACTGTAGGTCTGCCCTCAGCCCTCTTCAAACTCATGTTCAACCTTCACTTTAACGGGGGTGGGTTTTGAAAATATACATCTATACATCCAATTGATTGCTTTACCAATGTTATCAATCTAAAAAGGAAATACTGTTCTGAAACTTGAATGCACACATGTGCTCACATACATTTATAGAGTAAGTAATAAGTAATAAGGGCAAGTGAGAATATACTCTCTTGTTGTGGATTTACAGTACAATTACAAACAGCTACTTTTATACTGCCATTACTCGAGTACAGGTTAAAAACTTAGAGAAAGGGAGGCCGGGGGAAAGTAAGCCGGTAAGGTCTGGTATGGTACGGTGTGGAGTAACGACAAAATAAAAAATAAATTGTGTCCGTACCGGTAAGACATGAGCCTATTACAATAATTAAAACAAAGATGTCAAGAAAACTATTAGGCTATTACACTATAATTTATCATTACCGCCTGTCAGTGTTACACCCCTGAACAAGGGGGGAAAGAATCACAATTGTGATACAGAATGTTTACTTATTGAACTTTTAGTGCAATGAGAAAAAGACTGCAAATTCTCCGTGAACTTGAGTGGAGACCAGAGCAATCGATCTCAGGCTCATAGATTAAGAGCATTTAGTAGATCACAGATTAACACTTTTACCCACGACAACATAAAGTAATCAACATAACGTTTACACATTCCTCTCACAATTCGTACCCTTTGTATGCTTGACGGATTTTAACACAACATTTATATAATTATCAATCTATCAACTAATACTGAATGCATGATCTTCTTAACCTTAGATGTTTTAAGATCCTCACATACTATGAACTTACTAATACTTTTTAATGTATAACAGGCTATTAGTATTTCCTTTAACCTGTCACACTCTCCCCGACAAAATAAATGTTGTCCCAACATTACCAACATTGTCTTCTTCAACAGTCTGTATGCACTGGACCTCGAAAATCCTCTTCTGTAAGGTAGTACTTGAGCAGAGGTCAAGGGTCACAGTTCAAATATAACTAACAAGTTATTCACAGTCCATATCTGTTGACCAGCTGTATAACATAAACAGTCCTTTCTCATACTATTGATCAACAGTCCATCAATTTTAATGATCTAAATGCATAGTCTGCAAATTGTCTCGTGACAGTCTGTGAAATCAGTCAGTAGTCCATGGTCACACATGTCAACTCTGTTGCTGAAGCCCATACATGTAAGGTGGCTGAAAGTAACATTGCTGTAGTGATGGCAGCCATGGAACCAGTCCTGGTGCAGAGTAGACAGGAAACAACTGTGGCTGTATACTGTAGCAGGAAGGGATACCAAGCTGATCATAGGTGATACGTCTTGGAGGGTGTCTCTCTCTTTGTGGCAGCTGGTAGGCTGGTTCCTCAGGTTCAGCAGCATCAGTTAATGAAGGAAAGGCACTTGGTGGACGATCATCAGGCAAATTTTCAGCAGGCAAGTTCATCTCCTCAGCAGGCAGGTCTTGAACTGTTGTTGTCTCCTCCAGCCGCTTTTCAACAAGAGGCTGTGCTGGTAGCGTATCAGGGACTGGCACCACAACTGTCTGTTTCACTGGTGGGGGCCTGTGTTCCCACTCTCTCGCTGGTTCAGCATTCCTCTCCTCAGGTACTGTAGGAGATGTGGGAACCTGTAGCGGCTCTGTAGCTGTAGGGAACCTGTAGCGGCTCATGATGAAGGTCATATTCATCCCCGCTGTCTTCATCAGAATCTAGAGGATGTGATGCAGGCTGATGTCTCCTTTCTTTCTGACTTTTGTCATCTTTGGTCATTTCTGGTTGTCTCTCAAAAGGTAAGTGGTCACAGGACATGAGCAGGTTTCTGTGCAGGACCCTGGAGCGTTCCCTACCCTTTTCTGGTCTCAATTCATAAATCGGCAGGTCTGAACCCATTTGTTTCACTACTGTGTGAATTGTATCTTCCCAATAGTTACGGAGTTTGCCTGGTCCTCCTCTTGGTGTCAGGTTTTTAATCAGAACTCGCTCGCCAGGCTGTAGCACTGAACTCCTAACTTTAGCGTCATAGTACTTCTTACTTCTTTCAGCGGCTTTCTGAGCATTTTCATTTGCAATGGCGTATGCTTCTTCCATCCCTCGTTTCCAGTTCTCCACATAGGCTCGATGGTTACTGGAACCTGCCTCTGTGCACAATCCAAAGAGCATATCAACTGGAAGCCTGGGTGATCTCCCAAACAGAAGATAAAATGGTGAATAGCCAGTCACTTCGCAACGGGTGCAGTTATAGGCATAAACCAGTTTGTTCAGAGACTCCTTCCAATTTGACTTTTGTGTCTCAGTTAGTGTCTTTAACATTTGCAACAATGTTCTGTTCATGCGTTCCACTTGACCGTTCCCCATCGGGTGGTAGGGTGTTGTTCTGGACCCCGCCATGCCACTGAGTTTCTTTAACTGATGGAACAACTGATTTTCAAATTCTCCCCCTTGGTCATGGTGGATGCGGGACGGGAACCCAAACTTCAGGGCAAAGTCATTGAAGATGAGATTTGCAGCAGTTTTACCTGACTTTGATGTGGTGGCGCGGGCTTGAGTGAAACGTGTAAAATGATCAACAATCACGAGGATGTACTCATATCCCCCTTTGCATCTGTCGAGATGAAGGAAGTCTATACATACCAGTTCAAATGGCTGTGTTGTCACAATGTTTGTCAGAGGAGCTCTTGTTTCATGGGCTGGCTTTTTCTGCTTGACACAGCTACAAGTTTTAGTCACATAGTGCTCGATGTCAGATTGCATATATGGCCAGAAGAAGCGGTCACGTACTAGTGATACAGTGTGGTCTGTACCTTGGTGTCCCATGTTATTGTGCAACTCTTCCATCACTTTACCTTTGTACTGCTCTGGTAGAACTAACTGCTTGCGGGCTGTAGTGATTCTGTACAGAATGCCATCACTGTCTATTGTCAATTTGTCCCATTCTCTGAATAGGCATTTTTTCTTTGGACTGAATTCCTTTTGCTCTTTAACTGGCGGTTTGAAACCAGACAGTTTGAAATTGAGCACAGGACGGATGACCGGATCAGATTCTTGTGCTTCTCTTATCCCATCTTTTGGGATCGAGCTGGTTGTTGCAGTGGTTGTCTCACCTTCAGCTGACACTGACATAGCTGCAGCTGAAAGTGACCAAGGTACAACAGCCTCTTTCTGTACCTCAACTGCTTGTATCGTGGCGGCAATGGTGTCTGGTGGAAGCTCCTCAGAACATTCTCTCATCAGTGACTCTACATCCAGTGGCATCCTTGACAACGCATCTGCATCACCGTTCTCTCTGCCTGGCCTGTACTTTATTGTAAAGTGGAAATCAGCCAATTCTGAAACCCACCTGGAAGTGGTTGCGTTCAGTTTCGCAGTAGACAGAATGTAGCTGAGCGGGTTGTTATCGCTGTATACAGTGAAGGACGGTGCATAGTACAAATAATCATGGAACTTATCAGTGATTGCCCATTTTAGAGCTAGAAATTCTAGCTTGCCCGAGTGGTAGTGATAGTTCTTCTCAGCTGCTGTTAAGGTTCGAGAGCCATAAGCAATGACCCTAAGCTTCCCATCTTGCTTTTGATAGAGAACTGCTCCCAAGCCTTGGTGTGACGCATCAGTGTGTACAACAAATGGCTGAGTGAAATCAGGGAAACCTAAGACTGGCGGGTGAAGCAAACACTCAATCAGCTGTTCAAGTGCCTGTTGATGCTGGTCAGTCCACTGGATTGGCTTGTTTGAGGGCACCACATGACTTAGTTTCTTTGTTTTTGTTTTCCGTGGGTGGTCAGGTAATTTCTCTGAATCTGCTTTCAGGAGGTCATACAGGCAGCTGGCCCTCCTAGAAAAGTCTTTGATGTACTGTCTGTAGTAAGTGAGTAAACCAAGCATTTGTCTGAGCTGGCCCACAGTCCCTGGTCTGATTTCTTTCAATGCTCTTACTGCTTCAAAATCGGCTGGGTCAACTCGGCTGCCCTCTGCAGACACTACTCTGCCCAAATAACGGACCTGGGGTTTAAAGAGATCACACTTACTTGGTTTGAGTTTAATGCCATACTCTCTGAGACGCCTCAAAACTTTTCGCACATCATTCACATGGCTGTCGAAAGTTTTACTGAAAATAAGCGTGTCGTCCAGATAAGGAATGCAGATGTCATCCCAGAGCCCTTCCAAACACTCCTCCATACACCGCTGAAAAGCTGCAGGAGCGTTCATGAGGCCGAATGGCATCCGTATCCACTCATAGAGTCCCCACGGGGTCACAAATGCTGTCAGTGGTCTGCTTTCTTCAGAGATGAACCCCTGGTGATAAGCTTTTCCCTGATCTAAGAGGGAGAACCAGGAATTACCACCTAAACTGTCCATGATGTCTTGGACCCGAGGGATGGGCTGGCGGTCAGGATGTGTCTTTCTGTTCAGGTCTCTGTAATCTATACACAACCGGAGGGTCCCATCCTTCTTACGAACGCACACGACAGGTGAAGAATATGAAGAGTTTGACTTCCTAACCCAGCCCTGGGCTATGAGGTCATAAAGGTGACCCTTCATCTCCTGATACAGTGGCCTGGGCACTGACATGTATGTGCGCTTGACTGGTTCAGAGTCCTTTAGAGAAATAGTCATTTTCAATCGTTCAATGCAGCCAATGTCATTGTCTGATCTGGAGAAGGAGTGACACTCTTCTCTAAGCATTTGCCTAACAACCTCTCTCTGCTCTTCGGTTAGGTGAGTTAAACCTACTGGTGGATCCCACTGTTCAGTAGCAGTACATGGGGTTCGAACGCTGGTGTGATTCACTGTGGCTGGGGTGACAGTTTTTTCAAAGACTTGGGCAGGTAACACAGTCATAATGGTTTGTACTGTACCGATTATTGTGCGTCCTAGCAGGGCAATGTCGTGGTCAGTGGGGTTAGAGACATCAAGCCTGATAACTGGAAAAACACCTTTCCTGACTCTGACTAGTGTGTCAAAGAACTCAAGGTCGTCTGGCCACTGCGGGTTCAGGTCTGGCTGGAAAAGCATTGTCATGTCCTCTTTGAAAGGCTGGGAAGCTACACGGCACTCAATCTGAATGCTACTGTGTTTTGGGATAGCAACCTTCTCTTTCTTGGTTTTCACTGCATATTCATCTGTCTGTTCTGCGCTAACAGCCTGTATAAAAGCACTCACCTTGTTTCTTTTGAGGCTTGGGAAAGCTGTTTTTATTGTACTGTATCGTTTAGTCTTTTCAGTCATTGTCAGGATGTGCTCGATAACATTGAAACCTATGATGGGATGAGATAGGTGACAGCCTTTCATTACCAGCACTGGGATGATCAGTTCCTTTGTTTCGTCAGTTTCAGAGGCTAGCCGAAAAGTTGTTTCAATCCATCCCAGGTACGGCATTTCAGTCCCATTTGCTGCACTCAACCTTAGATCAGCAGGTGAGTCCAGGATTTCTGAAACATCTCTCAGCCTTGCGTTTGGGAGAGATTCCGCTTTCCATCGTTCATCAATGACCGATACCTGAGAGCCTGTGTCCCATAGAGCTTGGAGGTGGTGGCGATTCAGGTGACACTCAATAAGGCACTGTCTGCCGACTAGCGAGGTGACCTTACGGGGGTGGCGTCCTTGAGCTAGGGATGGTAAGGAGTGGGTATTTTCTTCCGTGCAGGAAAACCTTTCACTGGTAGAGTTAATTTTCAGGTGAGTGCATTTTTTCTTATGTTTAATCCAATGTTGGTTTTGACATACTTTGGAACAGTACAGTGTCTCTTTACATGATGAACATTGTTTCAGGTTCTCAAATGAATCTTCTCTGGCACAATTTGCACATTTCTGGGACTTTTTGGTAGCTACGGTTAACACTCGTCCCTCAGCGGTAACCCTTGCCCGTTTAAAGGGGCCTCCCTTGAAGGTCTGACTCCCCGGATTTTACATCCAGCTTGAAAATGTTCTCCACTCCCACATCGGAAGCAGTGTGTGCAGCGTGCATCTGTTCTGGCCTGCTGGCAGACAAAACACCTCCTTGGAGCTTGAGCAGAGCGGTTGGCATACCGGTTAGGTGCATATTGATGCTGCACAGGGTCAGGTGCTTGGGACTGACTGTAGTTGCTGTAATACTGCTGCTGGGACACAGGTGGCTGGGGGTCCCTATCTGGCCTCCTAACTGGAGGTGGGGCATAGGCACAAGGCGGTGACCGAAACATAGGCTGCTGTAATGTCTCCTTAATCTGAGCAATCTCTGCACTGAGACCTTTTAGAGAAGCTACACCTGTCTTAAGTTCAGCTAACTCTGTTAATAGTTCTGCGGGTATCTTAACTTTGGCTTCCTTCACAGGACACTTTGCGGATGGCGTATCTTCTAACTGGACTACACTTACAGTTGTAGCAGGCTGTGGGGCATGAAACCGCTTTTTGTTTCGTCTTTCTATCTCATTAGCACAAGCAATGTTAAGCTTCTCTAGCAAAACCTCATCTGATGTTTCGCTATCTAGCAGGAGAGGCTGCATGTCTATCCTGATACTGTCACTCTGGAGACCTGTAAGGACTGTGTGTAAACACATGCGCTGGACTAGAGCAGGGTCATACTTAAGCTCTGATTCTGACTCCTCGGATGCAAACAGTACTTTCTGCCTCAAATCTAAGACGCGCATCAGGAAGCTTTGAGGGGTCTCTTTGCTATGCTGTGCTTCTGAAGCTAGCTGTTTGTAAAGCTCTGTTGCACTCTTCTCTTGGAAGTGGGAACGCAGGATACATCGAAGTGTGGGAAGAGTTAGCTGGGGTTTACCTTCCAAGTAACTGCGTAGCTGTGAGCCTGGAGAAATAGCCCTGACTACTGCGTCTACTATTTCTACCTCAGGATAGCCTCTGTTAAGTCCACTCTCGATCTGATGGGCAAGGCTGGAAAAAATCAGTTTATCTTTCTGGCCCGGTTCACCTATCTGACCAGAAATTTTAAACTCTTTGCGCCAATATGAGCTGGGCTGTGCATTGGGTGAGAGCGGCACGCTCCCCTGAAGATTGGCATGGGGTTGGGGCTGACGCAGGGAATCACTGGCTTTGGCTGCAGTAATCTGCTCAGTTCCCACCCTTTGTTGTGGGGTTACAGTTCTCAGTTCTTCTATTCTGTGATGTATTCCGGCTGTTTCAATATCATGGTCAGTTTGCCATGTTTTGTTATCTATGCCACTGATCATCTCTGTCATTTTGTCTTTAAGTAGCAACAATTCCGACATGCCTCCATCTTCTAACTCTGCAACTTCCTCTCTTTCAAGGAACATCATAATGTGAGTCATCAATGATATGCGGGATTTGTCTTGAACATCTCTTCTCTGTTCGCCTGATGTGTCAAGGAAATCACATATCTCTAGTAACTTGTCTTTAGTCAGGGTGTACAATTCTCCTACTACCTCTTCCTGTAGTTCTTCCAAGGCGGTTGTCATGTTGACAGAACAGGAGGAACTTTTACTGTGCAGGAGTTGACTCTGAATTAGATGGTCCTTACTGTCTCTGATGGTCGATCAATGGCCTCAGGTGACACGTACTTAACCACCAACTTCCAGCTCTCCTCGAACAGCAACACTTTCCTCACTGCAGCCTGCCTGAGTTATTATGTGGGGATTTAGCTGGCTCGGAATTCAGCAACCAGGATGTGGAAACTGGACATCTGAGCAGCTATCTCAGCGGAGCCTCCAAAAATGTTACACCCCTGAACAAGGGGGGAAAGAATCACAATTGTGATACAGAATGTTTACTTATTGAACTTTTAGTGCAATGAGAAAAAGACTGCGAATTCTCCGTGAACTTGAGTGGAGACCAGAGCAATCGATCTCAGGCTCATAGATTAAGAGCATTTAGTAGATCACAGATTAACACTTTTACCCACGACAACATAAAGTAATCAACATAACGTTTACACATTCCTCTCACAATTCGTACCCTTTGTATGCTTGACGGATTTTAACACAACATTTATATAATTATCAATCTATCAACTAATACTGAATGCATGATCTTCTTAACCTTAGATGTTTTAAGATCCTCACATACTATGAACTTACTAATACTTTTTAATGTATAACAGGCTATTAGTATTTCCTTTAACCTGTCACATCAGCCGCATGAAAACTTTTTCCAAAGTAACAGTTAAGAAAACTATATTTTACTTAAGGGTAGCTTTAGTGTAGATCAACTTCTTCCAGTGTGAAGTAATTGGTAGCTTGTTAAACTATATTTTCAGAGCAGCTTCCCCAACACTGCTATTAAGCCAATAAAAAAACGTTGTACACAAACAAGCGTGTGCACACATATGAGGTCCCATACCAGTAAGAAATTAAATCCACTTTCACCACTGCTTACATCCCAAATAGCACTCTATTCTGGCACTCTATTACCTTTATAGTGCACTTCTTTTGACCCGAGCTCAAAGGGCCCTTGTCAGAAGTAGTGCACTATAGGGTGCCATTGGACGCAGGCATTCAGTGACAAAGAGATCCACTGAGTGACTGAGACCACTTTGGACATAGCAATTACACCCAAACCAAGTACACATTGGAAACCTAGACATGAGACAATGAGAGCTTATGTGACGACATGCGGTCATCTCTGTACGTACTGTAGAAGTCTTTGAGTGTTCCCAGCTTTAGTGTACTAACTAGTGCATTATTAAACCAATTTATATTGTACTGTAGCAGACCCTCCTCTGTTTCTCTTCATAGAAGTTTGCTGAGGATGCTGTAGGCCTACTTGTTGTGATGTACATTTTTAATGAATGGCTTTCCTTTTACAGCAGGGACTGTCTGTGTAAGGGCTCAATAGCACTCAGAAACCACTCATTGGACAT